>NW_010309267.1:20698-28133 GCF_000700745.2 Antrostomus carolinensis
CCTGCAGCCAGCCCGGCCCCGCGGCTGCTCCCCTGTGCAAAACCAGAGCTTGCTCCTGGCTGAGCCCTGTACGCAGCAAATTATATTTACAAAACCCAAATGAAAGGGCAGATGCTTCCCGGAGAAGCAACAATAATCCCAAATACCCCAGCAGAAGCAAGGAGCCATGATGGGTGGAGGAGCACGTTGCCTGTCCAAGCAGATCTGAGCTCCCGGCCCCGCGGCTGCTCCCCTGTGCAAAACCAGAGCTTGCTCCTGGCTGAGCCCTGTACGCAGCAAATTATATTTACAAAACCCAAATGAAAGGGCAGATGCTTCCCGGAGAAGCAACAATAATCCCAAATACCCCAGCAGAAGCAAGGAGCCATGATGGGTGGAGGAGCACGTTGCCTGTCCAAGCAGATCTGAGCTGTGGCTGCAGCCTTTGCCTTAGATGAAGTCCTTGGACGTTGCTGATGGTTGGTTGGAGTTGTAGTTGGCCATGGGGCTCTCTGAGGATGGTGCCTGGCAGAAGCTTGGCAGAGCCAGGGTAGGGGGGCAGGTGGGCAAGGGCTGGAAAATCCCCTCCTGATCCAGGGCAGCCACAAGACAAGCTGCTGGTCACACAGGTTTTTTGTTGGGTCTCAGGAGACCTGAGGATCTGAAGGCTGGGATGGTGTGCCTCGAGGGTGCTTGGTTTTCTCCAGCTCTTGTCAAGCTCATCTAATAAAGGCTACTCTCCTTGTGTTACCTTGTTTGTATCTTCAGACCATGACAACTGCAGCAGTGATGTTAACTCTCATCTGCTAACCTGTGACCACTCCACGTCCACTCTGCCTGGACTGTCACCTCCTTTGCTGCTGCTGAAGGGACAAAAAAAGTGCATTGCTTGGCTCTGAGCTCACATCTCCCAAGGGCAAATCCTCTCGGGTGTGATGCTGGGCAGAGCAGTCTTGACTTGAACAACAAGCAGGTTGAGATGAGGGGTTGTAGACAAATCACTTTACAGAGAGCTCGGCGGCTGTTTCAGTGCCAGCAGAAGCTCCAGCATGATGGATAAGAGACCACACCATCCTGTGCCCCCTTCAGCATTCACCGTGGGGACATTAATCCCAGCAGAACCTGGTGTCTGCAGGTTGAGCTCCTGCTGCCTGGAGGTTTTTGCCCCACTCTTCCATCTCAGCAGGCGTAGGTGTCAGGACTTGCCGGTGAACACCTTTGGGAAGGGAGCAGACTCACACCCCCGGGGGTGAATCTCTGCTTCAGTGCTTGCTCTCTGCCTCTGGAGAGCCTTTGTTGGTGCCCAACGCCCATGCAAAGCTTGGGAGTAGCCGGTGCTTGGATAAACCATGTGCTGGAGAAGGGCCAGGGCTGCTTGCTCAAGAGCAGGAGGAGTTCACAAGTGCTGACTCCCCATGAAATACAGGGACTGGTTTGCAAAGGGGGGGGACATGGTGGATGATGCCCCTTTGCAAACTCCCCAAAAGCCTCAGGACAGGGGGATGTCCTGGGATGGGGACAGGGCTGTGGGTTGGTGATGGAAATGGCAGGGTTGCAGGGAGGGGGCTGTCCTCAGGCAGGAGGGGACAATGGAGCAGGATGGGTGTCTTGGAAATTGGGTTTGCTCAAGGTGACTCTTGATGGTGATCCCAGCACCCAATTGATGCCTGAGGGATTTGCTCTTTGTCTAAAGACATGCTTGTGGGCATGGTCCTGCAGGATGGTCTCAGGAGAACATTCCCATCCCATTCTGCTGCATTTCAGGGGATGGAGGTGAGGATCCAGACCTCAGCCCATGGACAAGGGTGGAAGGGATGAGGGATGTGAGAGCTAGACAGGACTTGAGAGGGGAAATCCACAATGGGATGCTTGTTGGTCTTGCTTTGAGCCTCCCCTCCATGAGCCCAGTGAGGATCCTGGAGCCTCCTCTCCCCTCCCAAGCATCAGCAGCTGCCATGGGTATGGGGGTGTCAATGCAGCCCCTGCTTATCTCCTCCGTGCCTGCTGTGTGGGTGGCCATGGCACATGGTGGGAGCAGGGTGGGTGCCTCCCATCCCTCCCTCCTCCAAAAAGCGATGCCTCTGGCCCCCAGATTCTCCTGAATGCCATTCCCGGGGAGCTGCAAGGAGCATTCAGCCCGTGCCCCCCAGGAGTGGGGAGGTGGTAGGGGGCCAGGGCAGAGCCTGGGGCTGTGGTTACCTTGGCTGCTGTGCAGGTGGGAGGAGAGCCAAGGCAGCTGCTGAGGGCTTGGAGACTCACTTGCTAGGGCTTGTTCATGGCACCTACTCCTCAGCAGAGCTCAGGCTGAGACCTTGGATCCCATTTCCAAGGAAAAATCCAGTGAAGAGGTGGTGTTTTGGTTTTTGTTTTTGTTTTTCTCACTGGTTGCTGGAGGTTTGGGAATGGAGCTGTGTGTGGGGTGCTGGGGAAATGCTCAGAGGGGTGGAAAACATTTGGTGGAAGACTTCTGCCATGATACCTTGAGCTGTCAGTATATCAAGTGAAAAGCTACCTAATCTTGCACTTTAATAGTCCTAGGTGAGTTTCCCGTGTGCTGGGACCGGGGAGCTTTAACAAACAAGTTGCTTTTACAGTATGAGGTCAAAAGAGGTGGGTCCCTTGAGGAACCTTTGTCCTAGAACATGGGTCACCCTCCAAAGGGAGAGTGGACAGTAATGGGACCTGCTGTGCAAAATGTTAATAGAAGAGTCTCTTAAATAATTAGAAGAAAACACGATCACAAACAAACCCTCCCTCTCTGGGCAGCACTTCTGGGTTCCTGAGTTGACCAGCCTTTTACCAGCTGATCTCACAGGTCATTGGGTTTTGCTCAACTCTAACCAGCCTCCCCCAATGATGCTTTCCAGCTTTTAATGAGATTGGAGGTTACCCCAACCTGGAAGAAGCCTATTTAAAAGCTGTGCCATCCAAGATTGTTCCCAACACGACGTGCCACCTGCCCAGAGCGGATGCAATGCACCTCTTCCGAGATCCAGTCTCTGGAGATCTGCCCTGGACCGGGATGACTTTTGGGCTGTCTATCATGGCCACGTGGTACTGGTGCACCGACCAGGTAAATGTAAACAAGAATCCCCTGCCCCATATAACACGGCGTTGCCTGGGGTCCAGGCACGCTCTACCACTGCTCTCGCCCTGGAAGTCCACCTGCATCAGCACCTATTGGTCCTTCTGGGTGGTGGTGGTCTCAGGAGGCTTCTTTTTGGAGTCAATAGAAGCACCCAGGGCTCCCGCAACCCTGTTCTTGAGGTGCTTGGATTGGGACAGTTTGGAGAGCGGGATGCCGAGGGGTGTCCTCATCTCCTCGGTTGTCTTCTGGCTTTCTGGTAGGGAGGTTAAGCGTTTGCTTGATGCTCTGGGGTTGCTTGGTGATAGGTGGCCAGGCTGCGTGGGCTTGCTGGGTCTGAAGGCTTTGCTCTGCCAGTAGGGTTGGCTGCCTGCAATGGTCTTTTTGGGCTCAGCTCCATCCCCTCTGTACTTGGTGGCCACAGGGGATTTCTCGTGTGTCGGGGAGCAAGACACCTCCTTGCCTTGTTCTCTGCCTGTGGGGTTCCTGGGCCGGTAACGGTAGATGTGTGTCCCCTGTTTGTTGAAGAGCAGAAAAAGAGGTGAGCTACTGCTGCTATGAGGATGCTGTTCCCTTGTATGGACCCCCCTTCACCCGTCTGTGCCATGGACTTGGTCCTCACAGACAAGTCCTTCTGCCACTTGCTGTGCTCCCTTGCCCAAATCCTTCTGAGACCAGTGGCAGCTCAAAACTGCCTCAAGTCTTGACCAGTGCTGCTCCTCTGATTTCTTACTCTGGCAACACATTGTCCTGCACATTGCAGCATCTCAGCAGCTGCTTCCCAAGCAGCCCCAGCAGCCTAGGGACTGTCCCGAGCCAAATCATGGCTGCCTGGAGATCCAGGACCAAGGATGCCAGCGGCATCTCAACACCTTCTCTCCAGCTGCAGCCTGAACACCTGTCTTAATCATCTAAGTGCTCATTTCAGGCCCAAAGAGCATTCAGTCATCCAGACCCAACCTGTGGGATTAGGTGACTACCAAGATTAGATGAAAGGATGGAGGGTTGGGAAGAGGAGGTAGGATCAGAAGGCAAGAGTGAGCTGCAACACCACTGTGGGGGCGGCTCCGATGAGCTGGTTTGAGAGACACGTTTGGATCGGGTCTGAGCATCATTAACCTTAATTCTGGACTGAGTAAGGCCTTAACACATGGCTGTGGTCACCAGATATTTATCTTCCTCTTTGGGCGTGTCTGCGCCGCAGTCTGGAGGTGTGATTGCACCCCGTGCAGACGTACCTGGGTGAGATTGGATCTAGCCAGGTGCTGACAGCAGGACGAGCTGGGGCTGGCAGGCTGCAGAGCCGGCTGCACCGACCTGCCCTGCCTCTGCCACGACCCCCACCGTGCCACCACCACTGCATCTCCACTGTGCTGTTGGCATCATCTCCGTGCTCAGTTATTTAGTCCAAATATCCCAATGACCTCTCTGGTCCTCAGGCAGACACCTCCTGCTTTGACCACGACAACTGCACTAAAGCAGTTTAGCTTAGGTCATGCTGGATGGATTTAACTATGTTTCTTAAAATCAATGCTAAGATCTGAGATGTCTTCAGGTGGGGAGGACTAAGGGTGATTTGGCTTCTCTCCCTTCAAGGTCATCATGTGCCTGACATGGTGCATATGGTGACTGAGCCAGGTGTTGGGTCCTGCAGCTCCTGACATGCTCTCATTCTTGGGAAGAATCATGGAATGGTTTGGGGTGGAAGGGACCTTAAAGCTCATCCAGTCCCAACCCCCCTGCCAGCAGCAGGGACACCTTCCACTAGACCAGGTTGCTCAAAGCCTCATCCAGCCTGGCCTTGGAAGAAGTCAAACCACAGCTTCCCTGATCATCCCAGCCCAGGAACTGGCACCTGGTCCCTCCTGTCCACCACTGGCATGAGCCAGTGCTTGCTCTGGAGCAGCTGAATCCTGCTGGGTGCTGAGCACTTCTCTGTAAGCTCCTGGGGAGAGTCTGGGCTCTTTTAAAGTCACCATTTCCTGTGGATTGTTGTCTATTTAAGAGAGATTGCCTCAAAGACCACGGGCTGGCTGTATCATGGATGGACATGGCTTGGCCAGAGCTTTGAGGTGTGATGGTCTGAACAGTGTGGGTGGTAGAGTTGTGGTAGGAGAAGGCTGGACTCAATGTCCCTTTTATTGTGGGCACTCTTTGGAGAGGAGGTTGAATAGAAGGGGAAAAAGAGGAGAGGATGGTGGTGAGGAATGGTTGATACTGGCAGGAGGACACACTGCTGTGGTTGGACTGGGCTTTTGTGGTGCTATGGCACAACATCAACCTATTGCTGGTCTGGAGAGAAACCCATCCTGTGGGTTGGGTACACATTGACTCTGCTTTTGGGCCTGCTTGGGATGCAGTTTGGCAAGGAGGAGGCTGATGTGGACTAGGAGGTGTTGGTGGCTGCTCATCCATCCAGCCTGGCTTTCCCACAGGTCATCGTCCAGCGGTCACTCTCTGCCAAGAGCCTGAGTCACGCCAAGGCTGGCTCCATCTTGGCCAGTTACCTGAAGATGCTGCCCTTGTTCGTCATCATCATGCCAGGGATGATCAGCAGGATCCTGTACCCAGGTAAGGGCCCTGCCACGCGGACGCGGTGGGTTTGGAGTTAATCAAGGGTTGCTTTGCTTTGTTATTTTCACACATGGGAGGAACTATTGTTTGCTCATTTCCATCAGCTGAGCTCTGGCTTTTCTAACCTTGTTGGCATGTCAGTTATCCACCAAAGAGCCAGAAGAAGTTATTGCAGGAACACCAAACTACCTGGCCACTCTTAGCAAGGTGGCACCTGAGACCTGGGTCACAGAGCATCAGAGGGCTCAGTGCTCTTCACCCTGCGTGGCCAGAAGAAGTTATTGCAGGAACACCAAACTACCTGACCATTCTGAGCAAGGTGGAACCTGGGTCACAGAGCATCGAAGGGCTCAGTGCTCCTCACCCTGCACGGCTCCTCAAAGCGCAAGGGGATATTTGATGTGTGAGGAGCAAAGCTCTGCTCTGAGCTGTGTGTCACTGGCTGGGGGGGGAGAAGCAAGTGGACTCAGGGCTAGTAAATTTAATTCCCTGTAAATACAGATTAGATGCTCAGCTGGGGTAACCTCAGGTGGCTTCAGTGACTTCAGCTGCTGATTGAGCCCTGGGGGTTTGACTGTCCTGAAAACAGGGGGTGGGGAACCTTGAGAAACCAAAATGCTTGGTAGCATTTGCAAGAGGCTGCAGTGTTTGGGTGGAAATAGGGGATTGACCCTGTGATCCCTCTGCCTGGGTGGGGTGATGCTCCTGCTGTGGTGGGGATGCTGGTGTGCACCCCGTGGCCTTGCAGTGGAGATGTTGGCGTGCACCCCGCGGGGTGACAAGGTCTGGCGTCACTCGTGGATCAGCCACAAAGCTGCTGACTGCGAGGCTCGCCCACAGAGGTTGCTGTCCCTGTTCCTCCGCTGTCTTGCTCTGCCTAATTATGTGTCCGAGTGCTTTTACTTTGATGCTAATCACCTTGGCAAGGAGCTAGAAAACAAGCCTGAGAAGGACACGCCTGCATGCACAGTCTGTCCCTGGCTGGGCATGATGCCACTGCTGATGGGCTCTGTACGGCTGTGCCCCGAGCCACTGGGCTCCATCCCACAGCCCAATGCTGGGGGATAACTCCCCCAAAACTCCCCTTTCCCCCCTGTTCCTGTTGCACTCCCGGACAGCAAGAGCTGTGGCATGGCCACCACCTTCCTGACCAAGAGCACCTCTTAGGTGACTCCTGCCATCGCCGTGTGTAGGGCATTATTCTCCTCTATGGGGAGTCTGATCTCAGCATCTAGGACGCGACACCAAAACTAGGGTTGACACCACACCTTGGTCGAGCTGGCTGGGTCACCTCCATCCTTGCAACCTTTGTAGGGTGGAGAAATATAGGGAAGGTTATAGCAGAAAGTCCTACCTGTGCAGCACTGCTGGGGTAGGAACTGTTGCCATCCAGGATGGTGCGGGGCAGCACACACCTAATCTCCACGGCGTTGCTCCTCCTCTTCGTCACGTCCTCCACGCGGACGTGCTTCAGGGACGGGAGGCTCCCCAAGGGGCTGATGAAGGTGCCCCGGCTGATGTGAGGGTCACTGAGCTTCCTCTGCATGGGCAGGATCTCCCCGTTGTGGGTGACATCTGAGTTGGTTCGCCGGAGTGGCCCGTAGCGATCCCTCACCTCAAAGTACTCGTCGGAGATGGAGGAGGCGTTGGAGCGGCGGTAGCTGTGGTCAGCAGAGCTGCTGGAGTAGCTCTCCTGGTCACTGAGAGTGATGAACTCCTCTTCCTCCTCCTCCTCTTCTTCTCCCAGCCCATTGTGGGTACAGGGAGGCCCTCTATCCTCCTGTGGCCCCGCCGCTG
>NW_010309267.1:28145-42443 GCF_000700745.2 Antrostomus carolinensis
CACTGGCCAGTCTGGCTGGAGATGACAGGTCTCCATTGAAGCTCTGTTGGGGTTCTCCTCCAGTTCCTGCTTTGCACCCGTGTGGTCAGCCAGCGGTGATTGTCTGTTGTCCTCTGCGACAGTGCTGCTTTCACAAGACGTAATGACTTTGGTCACAAGGACACCAACGGGGATGGTCCTTGGCTTTGGAACTGGGGGCTTGATGTCCTCCAGTGTCTCCTCTGGTGGCTTCAAGTGGTGGCCCAATGGTGAAGCAGTAAATGTTCCTGCATGCTTTGTTGTCCAGCTGGTACCTTCGATGGGGCTGGTAGCGGGGGCTGCAGGAGCTTCCATGGGGGTCTGTGGGATCTGTCTTTGGCAAGGGGACACCAGAGGTAGCTCTTGGTCTGAGTTTTTCTTGATCTCCATCTCCCTGTTCTTCAGCATCTGTCGGTGCTGGGCGCTGGCCTGGGAGACATCACAGACCTTGATACGGTTCATCTGCGAGAGCTTCACGTTCTTTATATTGGGGTCAATAATGTTGATGTAGCCCAAGACTTCGCTCCCGGGCTCGGGGTCAGGTTCAACCCAGGTGGGCAGATAGTCAAACATGTTGGCTTTCTCCAGATTCAGGAGGCCAGGGTGGATGAGCAGGGAGAGGTCTGCCATGTCGCCGTGCCTGTCGCCCGCCTGGCCCTCGGGCAGGGCTTTGCCTTTGTTGTCTGTCTTCTGGTTTCTGTCCTGGTTCTCAGATGAAGTCTTGCTGATCTGGTCAGCGCTCTTGGCCTTCACCAGGGCATATTTAGGGTTTATCAGCTTCTTCACCACGGCGTTGGCAGGGGTCACTGGCACAACGGAGGGCAACGTTACGGGCTCAGGTTCAGGTTCTTCACCCATGGAGATGGACTTGAGGCTCACCCCTTTGGACATGAGGTAGAGCTCCTGGAACTGCTTGTCAAACGCCTCTACTACTTGACCTGAGAGGACTGTGATGACATTTCGGTCCGTCCTCGCCGCAGACCAGGTGAAACTGGAACAGAAACACATTGGAAACTCTCTGAGCGTCTGCTGGTAAATAACACGCCTCTCCCCAGCCCTGGCTTTCCCCGGGGGATTGATAGTGCTGGCTGGGACATGATCTCACTGTAAACATTAATAAGAAGGAGATGGAAGCAATCACTCTCATCTCCAACTAGAATGAAGGGTTGAAGTCTTGAGCACACTGGAACCTGAAGTAAAAATCAAAAGGTGTTTGCTGTGGGCCAGTTAGTTTTTCACTTGAGTGTTGGTCGCTTTTCCTTTCTCAGTTTGGGTTGGTTGAGAAAAGTGACTCGTAAATAGAAGTGGTTTTTGTTGTGGCCAGAAAGTAGGAAATGTTTCAGTTCCACCTTGATGAAACTTGTCTTTTAGAGCTGGAACTTGTCTTTTAGAGCTTTGAGACTCAGCTATTCCTATTTCATTTGGACAAATTGGAAAATATTTTGGGTAGGGAATGTTTAACTGGGAAAGCTGAGGTCAGTGTGAGAGCTAGGACTGGCTGTGGTTTGGTGCTTCTGTCCTTCCTTGTGCTCATCACATCCATTGGCAGAAGCATTTGATGTATCCCACCACCTTCAAGAAGAAGAGGTGTTTTAGACCTGGCTGTGGGATGGTGGGGACCCCTTGGACCTAATTCAAATCTCAGGCTGACCTTGCAGAATCATCTCCTACTTCAGTAGGAGAGGAGCAAGTCTGGGACGGGGTCCTGGAGCCATACTGGGCAAGGACCAGGACTCGGACCACATGGGTCCACATCAGTCCTTTGACAAACATCTCCATAGGGTGGGCAAGAGGGGACACCACTGATTACCTGTAGGATCCGCACATGGCTCGGTCCCCATCCACAAACATGAACTTCTGGGCCAAAGCCCCTTTGAACTTGGTGGCCGAGCGTGTGAAAAACTCTGTCCCCCCCATGCTCCGGACTCGCAGGTTCTGTAAAGCAAAGGCAGAGGTATGAGCAGGAGCAAAGGGCTGGTCTTCATCACTCCATCGATGCCCCTGCAGATGCTCCACAGCCCCTCTGAGGACTTGGAAATGTTCTTCATGACCAGCTCTGAGGGGACCATGGTGATGGGAAGATAAAATAACTTGCCCAGGGTCACACAGTGAACTGAGGATGTGGCCTCAGGAATTTCCTGCTTTGCCCATGTCCTGGGCAGTGTTTTCTACCTCTTGAACTTGGCACTGCCCGTGTCCGTGGGTGAGCAGCGTGTGATAGAGCTGCCAAATGATTTCCATCTCCTGATATCTATGCAAATGCCACCATGGGAGAGGTGACTCTTCACCTCCTCCCCAGTGGGAGATGTACAAAGGGGTTTTAGGGGGAGGTGGTGACCCCCAGGACAGTGCACATGGACCTGAGGGTAGTGGGCTTGTTCTCCACTGGGTTGTCCCCTTGCTGTGCTCCTAAATCTGAGTGTCTAGCCCTGTTTTTAAGGGTGGATGGGAAAAAAAAACACAGTGAGGCAACATCTTTTCACCCTCAGGAAATGAAACTTGGGGACAAAAGGGTACGTCCTGCAGTGGGTCCCTGTGGACGTGGTCTGGGAGTGGGGTTGTCCTCCCTTGGGGAGCTTGGGCATGAAGGGACAGTCCTGGCTCTCCTGAAAACCTGGTTTTTATCTTCAGTCTGGCTCATTCCTCTGTGCTTTTCTCTGGAGGGCACCAGCATATTTTTGCAGTTGAGCAGATAGCATCTTCCACTGCAAATGGTCTCCCTTGGGTGGGGAGAAAATATTCTCTTATGAAAACACCTACATTCCTCCTGTTCCTGCTGGGACGTTGGAAATGCCATTGCTGAAGGCACCGTGTCGTCACTAGGTCATGCCCTCCGCGGTTGGTTTTTTGTTGTATTTTTTAAAGAAAAGCTTTAAAAAGAAAAAGGCACCAAAAGTATTTGTCCTTTCCACCTCCAGCCTTCCTCATCTGCTCCCCTGGGGTCTCCTCCCTCCCTGTGGACCATGACCTGGGTGTGAGCCGAGCTTGGGCACCCTGGTCCCCACTCCTGCACACCAGTGATGTGAAGCTGGGTTTAGTGTGATGCAGAAGCGAAGGTTTTCCTGACCAGGTTTTTACGTGCTGAATGGAGAAGTTTGGGGTTTTTTGGTGTGTTTGATTGGTTTTTTTCATAGCATTCACCTTTTTTTTGCCTGGTGTGGCTGGTGGGAGCAATGCTGAGCACCCCAGTATCCAGTGATGGTCAGCACTGGAGTTGTTGGCTGGTAAGCAGGTTGGGGTGGCATTTCCCATCCCTGTCCCATGTTATCCCTACACTTGCACCCAGGGCTGAACCCTCTGCCCATCACCAACCTGGGCATCCCCAGCTCGTGGCTCTCCCAGGGTGTCCATCTCTCCCTCTCTCTTAGAGCTGAATCTTCACACAAAGGTACAAAACAACCATGGGTTTTTCTCAGGTAACACCCAGAGGAACAAAGCTCCCCAGAAGCAAAGTGCCGCTCACCTTTCCCTTCCTCCTCGCTCCCGGCTTATCGCTGCTCTTAAATAAGATCTGTTTATTTAATCTCTGCCAAGACGAGCGCGCAGCAAGCGAGCGCCCGGCGCGATGGCCGGTTGCCGAGCCTGGGGATGGGGCTGAATCACTCCCCAAGAACTCATCATTGCTTAACGAAGCGACCGCCTTGCCCAAGCCCGCTCGGCTAATTGCGAAGCGTGGAAGGCACCGAGATAAACGTCCGTTTCGTGAGCATCTCCCGCCTTTACGAAGCAGCTCCCAGACTCTGCCCTAGTTTCCTCACAACCTCCTCCATCCCATGCCAACAAATTGACTGCAAGATGTGGCAAATCTCAACTTCTAGACAATTTGCCAAGCTCTGCAGATGTTCTCCTGCTTTTCCAGTCTTGCCACTGGGTTGTTAACGCATTAAAACACCAGCGTGCGTCAGCTCCGGCTTTTCTGGTCTTGGAGTAGAAGCAGGATAGCAGACTCTCTGGGGAGTTTGGATGTGGGTGAAAGCTCAGCTGAGTCTGCTTTAATTGTCGTGGGCAGTAATTAAGCAGGGCTGGTGGGCTCGGTGGATGGGGAAGGTGTGAGGCTTGGCTGGCCAGTGCTTTTGGCTCCCTGGAGTCAGGGTCTCCAAGCCCCCCTTGCATCCTGGCACTGTTTCAACCCATTGTGAGGGTGTTGTGGCTCCTACGTGTTCCTGCTCAGCTGGAACGGTTCAACCTTCACCATAAGCAAATTTGGCAAAGCTTGCCCGGGCACGGGCCTCCCCGCCAGCCATTTGGCAGCCAGCGCGGGCGACCAGCTGACGTCAGGCACAGAGACGTTGCCTTTCTGCCAAGCAACAGGCGAGGTGGGTGAAGCAGAATCATCAAATCATAGAATGGTTTGGGTTGCAAGAGACCTTCAAAGGTCATCTAGTCCAACCCCCCTGCCATCAGCAGGGACACCTTCCACTAGACCAGGTTGCTCAAAGCCTCATCCAACCTGGCCTTGAATATCTCCAGGGATGGGGCGTCCACTATCTCTCTGGGCACCCTGTTCCAATGATCCACCACCCTCATCTTGAAGAGCTTTTTCCTGATATCCAACCTAAATCTGCCCTTTTCTAGTTTAACACCATGACCCCTCGTCCTATTTCTCCCTGCCCTTGTGAACAGTTCTTCCCCAGCTTTCTCACAGGCACCTTCCAGGTGGAAAGTACTGGAAGTGCAGCCCAGAGAGGGGTGTCTGCAAACCCCAAAGGGAAACTACCCAGCTGCTCCGGTGTGTCGGATCTGATGCCGGTGATGGGAGCGTTGTGCCCCAGGAGAGAGTCTGGGATTCTCTCCTGGAGCTGGACCAAGGGTCCTTGCCCCTTCTACTGCTCTTGAGGCTGGTATAACCCCCTGTCCTCTCCTCTGCCCCTTCATCTTCCTCCACCTTTGCACAACCTCTACACAAGGTGATTTTTCTTTGCACCCTCAAGGATGTGGAGCACTTTGGGCTGTGGACTGAAGCTCCACGCTACTGGGCACCCCCTGTGCTGCTTCATCTTCCCTCGTTTCAAACAGGATTTGTGCAGCAGAGCAATGTTGTGTGCAGCCACCAGCACCTCCGGGGCTGGGTGAACGTGACATGGGCAGGAACATCGGTCCCACTAGTGTCACAGCCACCCGGTGCAGGTCAGAGTGGTGAGGAAAAAAACCGGTGCAGGTCAGAGTGGTGAGGGCGCCCTTGGCAGCTGCTGGGGCAGCGCGGGTGCCTCCCAGCTCCACTCCCAGCCCTGTGCTGGGGTGGAGGCTCTGGAAAAGGGGAAAATCGAGTTTTTTAATTCCAGCCTCTGAGTTGTGGAAAAGCCTGAAAGCAAAAGAACCGGCTGGTGGTTGCTCCTGCTGGTCCTGCCCCTGGGGCAGGTGACAGCAGATCTGGCCCTGGCAGAGCATCCTTCTTCTTGCACCTTGGCTCTTGCCAGCTCGTTCACTGGGAGGAACTGAGCACGTAGGTCTTCTCAGACCAAGAAATCCTGCTGTTCCCTGCCCTTTACTAAGCTTTGTCTGGGGCTTTGCAGTGCCCAGCTTGAGTCGTGTCCACTTCTGTGGGGTCACAGCTCCTTGAGCACCCCTCTGGGTACCAGCAGCACCCTGGGCTTTCTGCATCCAGCTTTGCTGGGGGGAAATCCATGTCTCCATCTCTCACCCATACCCCTCCATCCTTCTCCTCTTGGATTTGGGCATCACCTTCAGCTTTGGCTACAGGAAAAATAGACTAAACTCATCTAGCACTGCCCAAAGTTTGGGGGTTGTGATCCCCCCAGGACAGGAGGGAGCAGAGCTGGTAGCTCTGATTATCTCTGTATTGGAGGAGGTCACCCAACCTTGGACCCTTTGGGCCATCCTTACCTTCAAGTGTCCAGCATGCATATGGGCTCGCTCACACATCTGTAGGAAGTGCTTCACATTGGTCTCATCCAAAATAATGTAGACTCCCACTTTCCTCTTGAAGCCTGCATCCAGTAGGTCCTTGAAGATATCTACATCAGTGAACATGTCCATGACCACAGCAATGACCTGGAGAGGGGAGAAGAGGGATGAGTCTGGGTAGCATGGCCAGGTGACAACCTCAAGATGCAGCTGGTGCTTGGGTGAGATCTGAAGTAACGTGCTCTCTCTAGGAGGCTGGGGTTAGGTGGTGGGGTGCCCATCCTCTACTGTCACTATGGGAGGTTTGGGCTCTGGTGGTGGCCTGTAGAATAATATACTTGTGAAAAATTGACTTCTGAGAGTGAATCTAAGTTTCCTGCCTTTAACAAACATCATAAATTTCAAAGTCCAGTTTCTGGCTAAGTTTGGCATTCCTTTGCCATCAGCACTGCCTGAGGCCCCATCATGGGGAACACCAGAAGAAGAAACCTGTGGTGCAATGATGTGTCTTTGTGTCCCAGGGCACGTTGCATGGGGTGGAGCTCAACCTTGCTGTCTCTGGGGAATCTCATGCATGCTTGTGTTGAGAGAAACAGTATAAAAAAAGAGCTAAAAGTGACTATAAGCTTGGTAGAAAGTATCTGGACACCCCTAAGGTGCGTTCAGGAGCTGCAATGACTTTTAGTAGCTTTTAAAAAACCAGGCCTGAGTGTGAGCTGATGAGGTTGCTTGAAAGCAGCTGGGAGTTTGCAGTGATGTGGCTGGGTCCAAGGTCTGCTCTGCACGGTGAAGCCAGGGCAGAGCACTTGGGGGCAAGGTGATGTTTGTGTCATCGGGGCTGTTGACACCTCTCGTGGTCTCATCACCTGACTCTTGTGTGACCAGGAGCCCTCTGGGTGCTCAGGGTGCTGCTTCTGCTGTGCAAACCCCCCTGTGAGCATCCCTCCTTCCTCCCAGGGCATATGAAAGCGGAGCAGAGCTGGGATGATGGTCCAGCAGTAGGGCTTGGCACAGGGCAGTGTCACCTGCACATGGCAGTGTCACCGTTCTTTGCAAGCTGGAGCTGCCTTTGTACCCAGAGTGTTTGCTGCCAGGATGAGCCCCATGAGTGACAGGCAGATGTGTCTGGGCCGTGTCCAGCCACGCTGGGATTTTGCCGGGATATCTGCCGAAGCACCAAAGTTCACTCCACGCCCATGGGTTTTGTCTCCCTGGCGATGGCATTGCCCATGGCACGGTGAGCAGCGATGGATCCAACACACCGGAGCAGCCCGGTAGTTTCCCTTTGGGGTTTGCATCCCTGGGGTGGCAATAGGGCAGCACAGCCACCTCTGCCTCTCCTCATCCCATGTGGGGTGGCAACAGCCATGTAGGAAAGTGACGTGTCATTGGGGCACTCGTGTCATCGTCCCACGCTCAGAAACCCATCGGTTTCCCCATTTCTGCAGCTGTTTTGGAAGGTACCCTGGGCTGGGATGAGACAGGTGATGGCTCCCAGCTCCTGAGCCTCTCAGCTCTTCACCCTTCCAAGAAGGTCCCACTGGCCACAGCACGTGGACCAGCCATGGAGGCCACCAGCACAGGTAGGGTGACAAAGGGAGACCCTGGGATGCTCCTCCCTTGGGAGGGAAGGGACAGGGACGGTGCCAGGCGTTTGCACACACAGGCACGTCCAGTCCAGGGTTCTCAAATCACTAAGCTGCCTTTTAATTAGTTCTGTGCCACAGGAGGTGGAGAGCTCTAATTAAGAGGAGGATGGGGCGTTATGACACTGGTGGCTCTTCCCTTCCTTTTCTGCAGGCGATGGGGTGAGGATTGAGGCTGCGTGGGGAGCTCCAGCCCACGCTGCGTCTGATGCCGCCCCGACCTTCCCAACCCCGGCCACGCACGAGCCTTTCGGGAGGTGCCGGTGAAGCCAAACGAGAAGGGATGTTATGACTTTGTCACTTAATTTTAACCAAGTTCCTATTTATCCTCATCCCAGAGCCTCTCAACAGGCTTTGTGATGAAACCATGGTCCTTCCCTCACGCACCCACTTGTGTGTTTTGCACGTCCTCATTGGCCTCGTGGGGAAACTGAGGCAGAAAGCCAGGTGCCTGCTTTGCATGGGCTGCCCAGCGAGGGCTGCGCTCGTCTCACTGACGATGTGAAGTGGGACAGGTTCCAAGCTGCTCTTAAAGCTCAGGGCTTGGCTTTCCCACTTACAGCAAGGAATTGGGAAGGAGCTGTGCTGTCTGCCCTGAGTCCCTGGTGAGGGGCACCTGTGCCAGGATGGCATCTCCCCGGCTCGAGGAGGTGGGTTTGGGGCAGATGTTTTGCTCCTGTCCCTGACACCAATTCTCCCTGTGGCCATGGTCATGTCACTTTGCCTGTGCGCTGCATTTTCTCCAGGGGAAGTTGAAGGCTTGTAAAATGGGCATGAGAATATTATTTGCCTTCATTTTGGGAGGAAAAGGACATTTCCCCACTGTGGTCCTGGCATTCCCAAGGCCTTGGCTCGCTGCTACTGCTCTGAGCTTGGCAGGGGGGTGGGCAGGGCACGGTGACATCCCAAGGACCTCTCCTGCGGGGATGGGGAGCCAGCAGCCCGGCTCTCACTCATTTGCCCACATTTTCAACCCGATTCCTCCTGCTGGGCTGGTGCATCCTGTCACCTCTTCAGCTTCCCTCCCCGCCGCGTCTTGCCTGCAGGACAGGCTTGGCCTTGGTTTGTCACCAGGATCCCACACCAGTGTGCCAATGTGCTGCCCTGGCATGAAATGAGCCGGGAGAGTGAGGATGGTGCTGGCAGCTCTCCTGGTGAGGTGACTGTCCGGGGACCACAGAGGTGAAATCTGCTGCTGAGCTGCTCACGCTTGAACTTCTGCTGGGACTGGTTGGGTCGGTGCCAAACCCAGGTGCAGGGTTTAATCTGTGAAGAATGGAGGTCTGTCTGCTCCGGAGAAGTGAAATCCTGTGTGTTATTTACTTCTCATCCCAGGGAATGGGAGTGTCTGGAGCAAACTGTGCCATCGTGATCCAGGGAGCAACCTTGTCACCTCTGCCAGGGCTCGGTGTTGAGAAGGTCCCCAGAAGCAGGAGAGCCTCATGTCTTCCCAAAGCCCCTTTGCTGCTGTGTCATCCCAGGAGGCTTTGCCATTCATCTGGTCATCTGGAGAAGACCCAGCCCTAAACTACAGCCAGATGCTTCCAGTGCTGAGTGGGTGCTGCTTCTCTTCCCAGGATCCCAGGAGCTGCCAAGATCCATTGGATGCAGCAGATGTGCAGGTGCCAGGTCCCAACACCCCGAGGAGCTGGGAGCATCACATCCCCTTGGACAGTGGACAAATGATGTTGGGATCCATCTGAACGGCTTTGATGAGCACACAAACTGCAGGATCATGTTTTATAGAGGAAATTACAGCTTTCTATTAGCTCACTCTGAATCATCAGATAATGACTTTTGGGGCACACCACGTGGGCATTTAATAAATTAGGGAGGCACCAAGGCACAATTAGAGGAAGCGTGTTGGGATGAGGGAGAGGTGGGACAAGTAACATTAATAATTGCTCTCCTCTGTCGACCCTTTCATCCAGGAATGGCAGAAGGTTTTGTAAACAGTAATTAATAAGGCCTCCCAACCTTTGCTGGAAGTTGCTCAGGATAATTAGATCACCACAACCCCAACCTGGAACCTCAAATGCAGAGAGGAGGTCAGACTCACTGCTGTCTCTGGTGGCTTTTGGCCAAGGTCAGTGTTTTCAGCTTGCTCTGGTTTCTGGTCAGATAGAGCCAAAATCTAGAGAAGAAGAGAGGAGGGAGATCTTCCTCCCTACCCATCCTGTGAGCTTTGCAGCCTGAGGAGGTCTGCATCAAGGAAGAGACACCTGTGCCATGGCTGGATGTGGTGAAGACCTCCAGGGTGAAGTCCGGTGGCGCACCACATCCTTGATCACCTCTGTTTGTTGGCCACAAAGATGAGGATTTGCTGGGAGAACAGGGACGTGGCCACAGGATCCTGCTTCTCTTCTCTCCCAGTTTATTCCCAGAAAGAGGAGGGAATCATTTGCATCCCCTGCTCCAGCTCTCCTGGGTTCATCTCTCAGCAGAGCAAAGCAGAGGCTCTGAACCCAGCAGCGTTTGGCCTGGTTCCTGCAAGCAGGTAGGTTCATCTGCACCATCAAAGGGGCCTCACATCTCAGCTCTTGGCTTCCTCACCCCAGCTCGGAGCGTCGCCAGCGTCAGCAGCTCCCACGTGGGCTCTGAACTTTCCTCGGCCAGGCTGGCTGTCGGGTGAACTTTGCTCTTCTGGCCACAAGACAGCAACTGGCGTGGCTGTGTTTGGTGTTTGGCATCTGAGGACATTTCAGACCAAGCGTCTTTGACAGCTGCTGGAGCAAGGGCCATCCTCTGGGATGCAATGCTGAAGCTCTCCCAAGCCCGGGCTCCTTCGCAGGTGGATGAAGAGCACTGCCATTGCCAGCTGGGATGGGACAAATCAGCAGGGATCTCCGCAGTGTGGCCCAGGGGACACTGCAGGAGGGACAGGGCACGTGGACAGCCTACATGACATCTCATGGGATGGAAACCAGACCATCCTTCTGTCCACTCTCAGCTTCCTCAGCCAAACTCTTTCACCTTCATTTGAGCCATGAAGACTTTAAGCCTTGGCTGAAATCCCCAGGTGCAGAGGAGGGTGGTCTATCCCAGTGTCCCCATGCTTAGGAGACCTACACCAGCCATCACCTGGGCTCAGTTCTGTGACAGCAAGTTCAGCTGCAGTAACTGCAGTCCTCCTATATGGAGTAGAAGACCTCTGGAAGAACCCCACTTGTCAGACCCCAGAACTCCTGCCATCCCCTCACCCTGTAGACTTCAGGTTTGATGCACGCACCCATCTCTACATTTCCTGGGGTGCCACAAGCTCTAAGCAGGCTTCTACATGTCACCAGTGGTGTCACCACGTCTCATCCCACCAACAGGGACCACCTGGACCAGGAGGCAGAGCCCAGTCCTGCTCACGGGGCATCAAAGTACCGATGACAAGCATGGCAGCATCAACCAGGGCCACATCCCTGCGGCTTGGAGAGGCTCCAAGGAGAGGTGGGGATGGTGCAGGCAGCAGGGCCTGGCAGCTGCCTGACTCAACCTCCTGGCTCTGCTGAGCAGGAGGAGGGTGGTAGGATGACTCAGGAGATGCCGTTTGCGTGGGGGCAGGCGGGAAGCGGTGAGTAGGCAAAGCCAGGCAGGAGCTGCCAGCCCAGGTCAGAAGGAGCCGGAAAGACCCGAAGATGAGACATTATTTGTAGTGAGGAAGTTCTCCCATCCTCCAGCCCATGGGACTTCAGCCCTTCCTTCCCTTTGTCCTCAGTGCAAAGCCCTTTGGTGGGCAAAATATCGCAGGTAAGGACAGGTCACCTCGAGTTTTGCAAGGTGACAGTGGGCAGAGGTGGCTCCTGTCCGCAGCGGGGCAGCCCCGATCCCCGGCATCAGCCATCCCCGTGAGCCAGCTGCCTTGGATGCATCAGGAAATCAGTTTTCCTGCTTGAGCTGGGGCTCTTCGTGCTCAGACCCCTGGCCCTCTGGCCCTGGAGAGGCTCTGATGGCTGCGTGCCACCAGCCTTCCCTCTCTCCTGCCAGGGTCTGCAAACCCCAGCACCATCCCTGGCCCCAGCACGGGGGTTTCTGGAGTCAGATGGACCCAACACCTCCCATCCATCTCCCCCTGCTCCATAGCCACCCTGGCAGGATCTCCCCTGGTTTCCTGCTGGACCATCCCTGGAGTTGGGATCCTCTTTCCTCAGAGATGGACACACAGAGCTCAAAGGGTTTCAAAGCACCGTGAAACTAGCAGGTACTGACCCCTCCTGTGCTTCCCAGGAAATACCAGCAACCTCTGCCCACCACCACTGACCTTCAACAGATGCCATCATCTCCCTCCTGCCCATGACACCAGCCTGACCCCATCATTCATGCACGCCAACTCTCCCTGCTCTTTGGTTTGATGCCACAGGGAGAACAAGTCTCAACCCCAATCCCCTCACCATCTCCCCAGTCTTATCCTGCACATCAGCTCATTGTTTTCCTCTCAAAGCCGGGATGAGGTCAGCTTGGAGCACCGCAGCAATCTCAGACCAAAGTTGACCCTCGAATACGTCAGCGTCAGACCAGCAGCTCTGGCTGTTTTGCCCCAGGGCTGAGTTTGGTTCCTCCGGTTCCTGCGTGTTGCCACATGCAGTCACACAGGGCTCTGGGAACAACGATCGTGGGGTGCCCGGGATCGTGGGCTCACAGATCTGAAGCAGCTCAACCCATTTTTCTCCACAGTGGGGTTTTTTTCCCCCCTCCCACAGCCCTGTAGGAACCCCTGTAGGAACCTCCATACGTCTCCGGGATGATGCTGCCGTACGGATCATGGGAAGGGTCGTGGTGCTCCCAGGGAGTTTTGGAGCAGGCTAACAGCATCTTCAGGAAAATCTGGTCCTCAAATATTGCTTACACTGAATGAACATGGAACAACCCAACTGCTTGACCCTGATGCCTTTGAAAAACCTCAACGCTTGAACCTGATGCCTTTGAAGAACTCGAACGCTTGACCCCGATGCCTTTGCTGGGGCAGAGCTCCCCACAGGATGGGGATTACTCAGCTGAGCAGGACTTTAGGATCTACCCTCATCAGAACAGCCCGGGGCAAATCCCACCCCATCCCCACGGCACACCTCACCTTCTGAGCTTGGCAGATCATCTTCCGCACCACCTCCTTGATGTGTGCTTGGCCTTCGATGGGGGGCTGCATGTAGACAGTGGCACGGGTGACCCCGCGGTAGGCGATGGTCTCGGGCCAGCCGAGGTCCAGCTGTGGGATGGAGCGGTCAGACCTCTGGGGCCAATATTCCAGGGACGGGGCCACATCCTGCTCATCCCCTTGGCTGTTGTGGTCACCGTCACTCTCCCCGGCGCTGCTGCCGTGGCGTGGGATGTACTCAGAGCCGGGGTCATACGTCTCCAGTGTGTCCAGGATCTTCTTTAGCTCCAGCTCAGAGAGGAAGTCCCTGATGTTCTCCTTCTTCAGGACCTCATAGAAGGCATCGGGACCACGGGAGGCCAGTGCCTCCAGGGCCAGGCGTTGCTCCTCACTATAGAAGAACTCAGGCTTGGACTCGCTGGACCTCCAGTTGACGTGGCTGTCATCCAGGCACTGCACCTGGGAGAAAGCCATGGTGACCACGCACACCGGTATCGTTTCCAAAGGGACCTCTGTACCCGCAGCGAGCGCCGGATGTCGACAATAAATAAGGAATTAATTATTCTCCAGTCTTTACATACACAATTTGCTTTGCTTCGTCCTCCCTGGCTCAATGTGCAGCTGGAGAAACACTCCGCTCCCTTCTCTGCCAGCTCCTGCCACGCTGGAGATCTTCTTCACTGGGGAGGAGGATTTGGTTCCTTGCTTGCTCCTGGCTCCGGGCGAGAAAAACCTGGAGCTTCCCACGGTTGGGGCTGTGCAATGGGGCAGAGACGGCCCCAGGCACACGTGCACCACCGGGAAGGTCCTCTACATCCACGTTCTTCTCATCCTCCACTTGATAATACCGGATTCAATAAAAAGTGGAAAACAAATGAACAAAAAAAAACCCCCAGCTTGAAAAAGGGCAGAGAAAAGCAGATTTCTTGGCTCAGATGCCGTCGGCCGTTATGGTTCCTGGAGATCTGGGGGGTCGGCCGGTGGGTTTCGTGGCAGCGACCGTCTCCCTCAGCCTCTTGTGCATCGCCTTGGCTGGCAGGTCGGTGGTTTCGGGCTCCTGCCAAGGTGCAGTGCCCGGGCTGGACAGGTAAGAGCTAGAAGTGAAAAGAGGAAAAGCAAAAAAAAAAGAGTGATTCATGGCTCCGCCCTGCCCCACCTGCAGTCACATGCTGCCTTCACACATTCCCAGCCCTGCTGCACCTTAACTCTTTCGGCTGATGCTCTCCTCACACCTCTACCGGCCCAAGAGTCCTCAGGGACCATGTGGGTGTGGGAGGTTGGTGGGTGGCAGAGGTGGGGTTGGGGTGTTTTGTCTTAAAAAAAAAGCGCCTCTCCCCTAAAATCTCCCCCTTTCCCCCTGTGCTGGTTGGGAAGTCAAGATTTTCCAGGAAAGCGGCTCTGCCTCGTCGTTAACCCCTCCTGTGCCGAGCGCAAGGACCCGTGTGGGATCGCAGAGCTCAGGTGGGTCCTGAGGTCAGCACCAGGTTGGAGCTGCCTTAATGGTTCAAAGCTGCACCGAGGGGCTTAGACTGGATGTTAAGAAGTGTTTCTTTACCAAGAGGGTGGTCAAATGCTGGAACAGGCTTCTTGGAGAAGTGGTCAATCATAGAATCATCAAATGGTTTGGGTTGGAAGGGACCTTAAAGCTCATCCAGTTCCAACCCCCCTGCCATCAGCAGGGACACCTTC
>NW_010309267.1:42465-44125 GCF_000700745.2 Antrostomus carolinensis
CCCTGCCATCAGCGGGGACCCCTTCCACTAGACCAGGTTGCTCAAAGCCTCATCCAGCCTGGCCTTCAACACTTCCAGGGAGGGGGCATCCACAGCTGCTCTGGGCAACCTGGGCCAGTGTCTGACCATCCTCACAGTGAAGAACTTCTTCCTAATATCTAAATGCTCCATCCCTATCTGTGATCAAGAAGTGTTTGGTCAATGCCCTTAATAACATGCTTTAATTTTTGGTCAGCCCTGAAGTGGTCAGGATTTTGGACTAGATGATCATTGTAGATCCCTTCCAACTGAAATTTATCCTTCTCTACTCTAAACACCTTCTGCTTTGGTATGAGGTTTGTAGCAGGGACACGATCATGGCACTTGACCTTGCTATGGCAGATTACATTAATCACTGGGAGATGGACAAAAATCCCCAGCCTGGATTCCTCACTTGGTGCTCACAAGGCAGGAACGTGGAGCTTTCTACTTGGAAGCTCAGATAAAGATGAATTTCAAGAATCAGGGTCAGATTCTGGCACTGATGAAAAAAAAAGGAAAGTGCCAAGGGCTGTGTCTCCGTGTCTCTGTGTCTCCGTGTCTCTGTGTCTCTGTGTCTCACTCCCTCACGTTGGAGCTGCTAATCTGGATTCGCAGCCGTGTAAATGAGAGCCCAGCTTGAGTCAGGCTCCCGAGGCAAAGCCACCCGTCTGCCCGGGCACTCGGCCATCAAAGTGCTTCTCTCTGCAGACACAGTGGCCATGCAGCATCCTGGCTGCCCTGTCCCTGCCTGGGGCTTGTGGCTTGGTCAAGTATTGAGCTCAGGAAGGATTTGGGAGGAAAAATGAGTCAGAAATGTGCAGAAAGGGAAGAAACTCCAGCGGGGCTCTCTCCAAGCTGGGCTGTGGCAGGCTGAGCTGGTATCTGCTCAGCTTGAAGTTGCAGTAATAGGGAACCGGTGGCTTTTCTTGCGTTGGAGAAAAAGGGCTCAGGGTAAAGGCTGGTAAAATCAACCCCCCTGGTGTGAAAGAGGGGTCAGATATTGGAATGTGGAGTCACCATCCCTAGTGGTGTTCAAGAAATGTGTAGATAGTACTCAGGGACATGGTTTAGTGGGCATGGTGGTGAGGAGTTGATGGTTGGACTGAAGGATCTTAGAGGTCTTTTCCAACCTTAATGATTCTGTGATTCCGTGAAATCATGCCCAGCCGTGGTCTGTCCTGTGCAGGAGATGACAGCGGGGCTGGGGGACACAGGGATGTGACAACCATGCGTTGGGATCAGGACACGAGGAGGAAGGAAGCGTTCGGCTCCCACTGGATGTTGGCTCAGGAGGTGTTTCAGATGGAGCTGATGATGTTATGGAAAGGCTGCGCCAAATTTCCCAGGGATGGGATGTCACCATGTCATGGCCTGGGCAGCGAGGGGTGCAGCGGAGACCAGGGATGCTGGAGGTAAAACTGGGTATTTTAGATGAAATCCCTGCTGAGCAAGTGCTGGTGACTTCTTTATTGTAAGGGTGGTCAGACAGTGGAACAGGTTGCCCAGAGAAGCTGCTCCTCCCTGGAAGTGTTGAAGGCCAGGTTGGATGAGGCTTTGAGCAACCTGGTCTAGTGGAAGGGGTCCCTGCTGCTGGCAGGGGGGGTGGGGTTGGATGGGCTTTAAGGTCCCTCCCACCCCA
>NW_010309267.1:44214-44579 GCF_000700745.2 Antrostomus carolinensis
CAGCTCTGGGACCTCATCCCTAGTCATTGCCCCACCTTGGGTGGCCCAACTCTGGAAGGTTGGGAGATGTCCTGCATCTGGGCTGGTGCATCAAGCGTAGGTGTCCATGGTGTGGCTGGAACGTGCTGCGGTTGTACCCACCTCAACCATGATGGTTTTATTTTTATTGTGCCAGGAGATTTATGGTCTCTCGAGCGGGGTGTGTTTGCCTTTATGATTTATAAGGTAAATACGGCATCCCATCTGTCGTGTGATGTGTTGGCTCCTACAATCATGCTGGTAGGGTGGGGTTTGGGACTACAGAATCCCATGCCTGGAGCATCATCTGACCCCAGCGTGGGGAGAAGACGCCCGGGTCACCCGTC
>NW_010309268.1:0-7429 GCF_000700745.2 Antrostomus carolinensis
CACAGAGGGCTGGGGCACAGGCAGGGCCTGGCCAAGAGGTGGCACAAGTGCCAGTAACTGCATCACCCGCTCAGTTCCTGCAACAGAGCACGCTTTCCTTGGACATTCTTCTATTTATCTTGCAGGATGGACATGCACACTACTGCTCCCACGGCACAGGGAAGAAGGCAGTGCATTTCAAATAACTTCCAGTTTAACTATTGCTCAGTAAGCGATTATCTAAAGTACTTTTTAAAAGTATTTTTAAAACACACTCACTGGCTAGAGAGAGCTCTGAACATCTGTGGCTTTGCATTAAAGCAGTCTTGCTTATGAGTGCACTAGGAATTCAGCAATTTCAGTGGTGGTAGAGGAAAGAGAGCAGTCATGGATGTGAAAATAAAAATATTCTCCTAACTTGAAGGTTTTTTAATGATATTTGTCATTCTTTTGTACCCAAACTCAAGGTCCACACATACTGACACACACCCCCATCCCAATAACTGTGGTTCATGGCTTTAATGGGAATGATAGAAAAATCTTGACCTGTATAATCACCACGCCCCATCTGTTCACCTCTCAGTGGACAGGGGAGTGTAGGGGTACTAGTTCAAATCCCTGTTCTAGTTGACATAGATTTCTGTGAAATTTGTCCTCATTGTACCAGGAAACACTGAGACTGTGTTACCCACATCCCCTTTGGAAAGTAACAAATACATGTTTCTCCCCATTTGTATTTTGCTTAATGAAGGCACCAGATCTTCACTGTTGTAGGGCTTTGGCCATTCCAGTGCAGGTGAAAGGAAACAGGATCATGGCAGTAGAGTTGAAGTTTCAGAAATTGTGCAAATAACACTGAAATGTCTTTCTTGGGAGTTGAAAAAACCCAGCTCAGGGCTAGCTCCCTCCAAATAGCTTCCCAAACACTTGGGACATTGCATTATTATACACCAGCATGCTCGAGTGTCTGCTGGGGAAGGAAACAACTAGCGTGAAACTGCATCCTGTGTAGAATTGTCACTCCATTCATGAAGCAAAGTGATGGACAGTAGGAGAGCCTCATGCTAGGCAGAGATGTGAAACACCTGCTTTGAGAATAATTTAAAACATGAACTTTGTAACATGCCTTTTTGTTTATTTCTAGACAAAAAGCATTAACTTAGCCATTAGTTGTTTCCACACAACACAGAATGGGAGAAACATTCAAATCTCACCCCATGTAATTCCAGATTCAGCCCTCATTAGGTCCAACCTATACTGGATGCCAGGCTTGGACTCAACTTTTCTCCATGAGATGCTTTGCATCTGTGGCCTGCAGGTTGTCAAGGAGGAAAGCAAATCACAATGCTGGAAAATGGGTCAGGAGACCTGCAAGCTTGGCAAATCTGGGACAGACTAATGCTGCAGAGTCACATGTTTAGAAATGAAAGCTCAGGCAAGAAAGGTATTAAGAGATAAGCAGTCATGTATTTCCTTTTTTTTTTTTTTTTTTTTAAGGACATGAGGGTTAGGAAATTAACAAAGGAAACAGACCACTTAAAAGAAGAAAGTCTCTGTTTAAGCATCCGACTGGCAGGCACAGGCATCTCTGCCACAAATCAGCACTGGGATCTACTCTCTGAAAATCCTCACAGCAGGAGCCTTGGTGAAGGGACTCTGATTCACCCACAAGTGAATCCCCCACCCCAATATTTCCAGTCTCAACTCCACATTCATTTGACTGGTCCATCTGTGTCAGCTAACACTGCATGGGCAAGCCCTTTCGTTGTATTCCATCCTCTGCACAAAACCACTCCAGGGGGGAAAGAAAACAAGATTAAAATTTAAATAAGGTAACAAAAGAGTATATGTAGATATTGAGAAATAGGCTATGCACAGCCACCCTGTCCACCTCTGCAGCACTAAGAATACTTAGAAGTCACACACAAGCTGAATTCCAGATAAGTTATTTACTTATTCTATCCTGAGCATCCATCCCACAAAACAGGACAATGGGAAAACAGGAGAAAAAAAAAAGCCCAGTCAGAACTGTGGCTTGAGAGATCCAAACCCATTTCTAGCTCTGCTACAGTCCTCTGTTTTGAAACTAGGTAAGCCCTATAATCCATATCTTTTCACTCACCAGCTCTAAGAAGCATCAAAGATAGATTGGTTTTGATTGTATAAATGTTGGTAAGTGACAAATGATCTTTGATGATCAAGTTTTGCATGCAAAAGTGCTTTCTCAAGCCACTGTTATCTTGGTAAAAATTCTTTTATTTTTCTGTATGAATAGTAAAAAAAGCAAAAATAGTAGAAGCTTAAACATTAGTTTTCCTCTTAGTTTGTTGTCACGTTTTATGAAAACAAGCATAACAGTTGAAAACAGTGAAAGATTTCTGAGAGCAAATGGCTTTTTGGCCAATATTGGCAATCACAAAATCCTGAAAACACCCCAATATTGACTTCTTTATGTCTCAGGTACCATGGCCTCTTGGCTAAGCAAAATCACTGAATTCAACTCATGCTTCTCTCTACCTGCTCCCACTTCCTTTTCTTCTCCATTCTTTCTTTACTTTATATCCCTACTCCATCAGATATTTCATAACTTTTTTCTTGACTGCCTCGACATCTTTCCATGTTGCGTTCTGTTCTCAGCTCCCCTTCCTATCTCAGTCACCAGATCACCTTCCCCCCCCCAACCCAACATTTTTTCATGATTCCTTCCCATACCAATCTCTTCTTCTTTGTACTCATTTGTATTTGACCTATTTAGAGAGCTATATGCATATTTTCACCAACAACTACCCTTCATACAGGACGTTATATCAAATATTTATAATTTTATCTTCTAGACATAAAATCTGTAAGTCAAAGTATGTTTTTATTGCAATAGAATATTGTTTGAGAAAGGGATCTCCTTTATTAATTGCAAAATACTAGGTACATCATTTGCTAAGCATAAACAATAAACAACATTAAGACAAGTTCACGTGGTGTCTCTTGTCTCACCTCATCCTGTCCCTTCCCCCCAGAAAAATTCTCAAACTTCAAAAAGGATTAAAACAAGATAATTTGGATCCTGGCCCACTGCCAGTAACATTTTGAGTACTTCTGGTCAAGAGCAAGAATACCATGAATACAGTCTCCCTTGTGGCTTCTAGTTGCTTCCACTGCCAGTAAGGATGAGGAAGTTAAACAGCACACACAGACACTAAAAACAGCAACAAAGTCAAAACCACGCAGAACTTTCTCAAACTGAGGACAGACTTGGAGATTACAAGTAGCAAAAAAAAAAAAGTTAAAAGGCAGGATGTTTTCCTGACCTGTAACTATAAACTGTCAAGGCCACATGGTTTTTTTTCTTTTTTAAAGTTAGAGCTGCAATACACAAAACCAGAGTTGTGTGGTTTGGTTTTTTTCTGACCTCCAGCTTGGATGAAAGGAGTACTAAACGGTACTGTCCAGATGGGACAAGTGCTTTACAAGCCCCCTGCACAGGCAAGAACATCTGTACAAAGTGACAGACTAATGAATTAGGTCTTGGTGTTCTCTTGCATTCTGGTCAGATGGCAAGAAACAGCATTTTGCCACCTCCCTTGTCAGGGCCTGAATGAAAGCTGTAAGCACAGAAGCAGCTACAGAAATCAAAAGTCATACAACTTCTAGTATTTAGCACTATTTTATTCACACACCAGCTATTTTGTGCTATCCTATTGTCCTTTTCCCCTTACACATACTCCTCTAAACAATCACAGCCTGAACAAGTACTATCTAATAAAAGCCAAGGAAATAATCTCTAAGCAAAAGCTCTGCAGTCCTGTAAATAGGCATCTTTTCTGTCTTCACTCATCATTCCTGTTACAGCTCAGAAGAGGAACACATTTTCTTCAAGATGGAACAAGTAAATCAGGTGCTTGCATAACTCCTCCCCACCCTAAAAGGTCTGGGGACTTTCCATGTATGTACTTGCAGTACAGAAAACAAGAACGTTTCAGTGTCAGGGGAATGAAAGGCAGCTCACTGATTTATGTTACTCACTTCCACTAGCTGATTACCTGGAAAGTGATTCATGCTTTCCCAGGAAGCATGCTAGCTTCATATTGCCCTGGGGTTGGTTTTTTTGTTTGCTCTTTAACAGGTTAACTAATTTTTCCTCAGCACTCAAAGAGCAGGGACAAAACAATTAGGTTTCCTACTTTTAGCAGGGCACCATGTAAGCAAAGCTGTGAGGTGACACAGTACCATGTCACAATCCCAAAGCAAGGTGCCCCATAGAACACAAGGGACAAACAGTTCTCTGATTCAATCAACCATTCTGAAAAGTCTCAAGATGAGGATGGACAATTGATTACCCTGGGATTAAAACCACAGGCTACAAAATACTAAAAGCCACATCCATCTCAGTTTTTAACATGCTAAATATGGGACCATTCTTTGGCATGTCAGGAAATACCAGTTCTTGAGATATCCTGAAAGGTGCCCCAGCAGAAAAGGAAGCAACGACATAACACAATGGAGAGCAGCCATGGAAGTAACATCCTGATATTACATCCCATGGCTGCTTTTGACATAATCTCAGGCAGAGAAAATAAATCTGTTAAACCTTCTCAGAAGTTCTTTGCTAGCCCAGGGCCCAGGCTAACCTCAGTCAAAATTAAGCAAAACTCCCTTGGAGGCTCCAAACCAACCATAACAGGAGTAACTTACCCAAACTCAGAAAAGAAAATAGACCATGGAAGAACATTTGCACTTCAAAGAATAAGGGGTTAAACATCAGCACTTGCCATGGTGTAAATCCAAATAAACCTGTATACATGTCAGTGATATTTACACCAAAACTAATTTCCAAGATGTATCTGTTTTAGAAGGTTCAAACTAGACTCAATTTTTGACTCAAGATACATTTTCCTGAAGACATAATTAAGCTTTCAGTACACTCATTAAGATGGTGCTTTAGCACTGTAGATCATGTTTTCCTTTAATTAAAAACAATAGACTATTTAAAAAACAGTTACAGAAAAATAACTTTAAAGTGACTTTGTGGTTTTATGTCTTTGAAAATGTCTCTTTTTCAAGATAGAAAAGCTGGAGTTGCCCAAAATGCCACAACAGCTGTAACTGAAACAGACAGTGTCGTTTTCAATCGGGTCCAACATCAGCATTCTCAGTAGCAATTTTTTTCAAGCACTATATCTGTAAGAGGGTTTGCAATGACAGGCAGTTGAAACTTGAACAAATGTGATAGTGAGGATTTCACCTTTATAAAGCAACATTTATCCAGAAGTACTTCTTACAATTTATTGACAGACACTAAAAATTCAAAACCTGCATTGACATGCAACCCAGTCCCGAGGCAAAACAGGGCATCTGCTCACCAGTGTCACCCAGGCTTCTGGGAAACTGAACTGTAAAGTATACAACATTTAGCAGAATCAAATGTGAAAAGGGAAAGCTCAAACTTAACTTGAATTCTAGTTGAGACAAGAATAAGTCCTACCATCTGTTAACAGCACCACAGGGTTGATGATTTTTTTTAGCCATGGACTTCTACCTGCAGGTAGAACAGCTACCTCCTGGAACACAGCATGCTGCATCCCCATGCTAGAGCATCCAGTTCAGTGCAAGCCCAAAACCAGGAGTTTTATAACTACTAACACCATTTCCCACTCTTTACAAGCTGTGGCTCTTTTCAACAATGCTTAATTTCAGACCCTGCTGAGGTAACAGCACAAGATACATTTTGTAGATACATTCCCTGAGCATTAACCTTCTACTGACACCAAGGGAAGTCACACCAGTCCCAGGCTCAAGCTAGAAAACAAACCATTTGCTATAAAGACATAATCAGTGGTTCCTGCCATGAGATACAGCCATCCAATGGTGAGAGTTTTGTGCTTCCCATGTTGCACCCAAGCGTGCTGAAGCCACACATGGTGTGTATCTATCACCCATTTCTACCTCACAATCAATCAATCCCATTCTATTCCCATGGATTTCCAGCCTGCCAGCCCACAGGGAAGCAGAACCCACAACCTGGTGAAAGCAAGCAGCAAAAGGCAACAGAGAAGCCTCACAGGAAAGGGCGGGTGCATCTGTAAGCTCCAGTTACTGTCTCACTCAGCACTCCCCTGAGATCCTTTCCAAAACAAGGACAGAATGCTGCCAAAAGGCATTTCTACTCACACGAGAGTCCCCGGGAGGGGGAAACCTGCCCCTAAAGCTCCCTCTACCGTCACTTTCTCACCCAGCAGCAGATCAGGCTTCTGCCAGCATCCTGCTCCCTCCTGGGCTCCAGGGACAAACTGCCACTGCCAGTAACACAGACTCCCCTGTTTCCCTCCCACTCACCCCGACCTTCACCGAGCATCAACATTTCGAGGCAGGAAGATTTTCTCAAATCTTACAAGAAAAGCAGCATATACAGACTGTGGCCATAATGTTACTTCCTCCCAGAACCTGAAGCCCATCATCAACCCCAGCAGCAGGGAAAAGGGTCAAGCAAAAATAGAAAGAGTAAGAGAAAGTAAGAAGTTGCCAAGCTAAACCACTTACGCACAGTGAGGCCGGCAGCATTTCCATCCTACCTTTGCTGTCGCCATATCAGACGTCTCCATGATTTCTGCTTGGCCTATCAGTAAACAAGAGCATTGAAGGAGAAGAGAAGGGAGAGAAAGGGAAAGTCAGAAGATGATGAAGAAGAGAAGACAAACAACTTGACAGGAGAATGAGAATAGGAAAGTCACTGAGGAGCTAGTCTCAAGTTTTCCCTCCTGTCCCCAGAGACGGGCAGAAAAAGCACCTCAAGCATATGGTCCCAATTTCAATACTTGGCTGGAGTCTGGCACAAGGCTTGAGTCATTGCCATCCCCCAACTCCTCCCCCTGCCACTACCCAAAGGTCTAGTAGGATGTTGAGGAACAGAAAGGACCCTCCTCCCAGCTTCCTTTTGAAGGCTGAGCTTCTGCAGGGAGCAGGCAAGCAACCCATCTTCCAGACACACTGCTCTTTCTCCCTCTTGCTCTATGGGAAAGGGAAAGTGACACAATCAACCCCCCAGATGGGAACGTTAGGAATCAGGAGAAAGGAAGAAAGCAAGTGGGTTCTGGGCAGTGCACAGGTAAAGGAGGAGGGATCAGGAATGAGGGGGATGGAAGTAGGGAAGGAAAAGGCAGCTTCTGAAAGGGAAGAGTGAGAGGGGTCAGCCAGATAGGTAGAAAAGCAATGGTGCAAAATAAGCAATACCACAGAGAGACCATTTAAGGAGAGAGATTTACACGTGCAGAGGGAAATGCAAGGTGGAGGCTTGTCAGCCGCAGCCTGCCGAGCTCACTCACCTCAGTAACACTCAGAAAGGGCCGGGCCTACCCTAGGCGCTCTGTGGCGCACGCTCCCGGCTCAGCCCGAACATCATCACATCATGACCTCAGGCTCGGGCTGTCCCAGCCTGAGGAGGCACCGCAGCCGTGCG
>NW_010309269.1:0-19575 GCF_000700745.2 Antrostomus carolinensis
CCCAGTGCAGGGGGAAGAAAAGGGTTTGCTGAAAGGGAACTGGGTAGTGTCAGCTGGGGGGAAAGGAAAGAAACATCTTTTGGGAGCTAATACCACTAAACTGAAGAGAAAGAGGTGGGCTTCTTCCCACCAGGACAGGTAAAAGTTCTCACTCAGCCAACAGAAGCTGCTGCCTGCCAGGACCTGAATCCACACTCCCCCTTACATTGCAGGAGGTGATGGAGATGTGCTTGCCTGAGGGACCTGCTTTATTTCGCATTGATCACTTGAAAATTCACAAGAATAAGGACTGAGTGGAGATGTCTTCACCGCTGGACTCAAGTCATGATCACACACATCCCTGTGTGCATATTGAATTGTTCCCAGCCAAGTGGCAGAGGTTTCACAGGAGTGGAGAGCTCCGAGTCCCAGAATAGCCTGAGGTCAGGATTTAGCTCTAGCACAAGTGACTTAAGTCCCTTCAGGAAGTGATGGAAATCACGCTCAGGGCTTCCCCTGGGATATCAAAGCTTTCCATCATGAAAAGATAATCTTCTCTCATCATTGCCCTTGTGAGCAGTGTGTCCCTAAGTCCTGCCATCCGTCCACCACCATAACATTTCCTTTTGTGAAGCTCACCTGCTTTGCCGGGCTGTGCTGTTTTCACTTGACTTGGGAGGTTTTCAAGTTGAGGCAAGAAAATCCCAAATCAGATCATTTCTGAAATCTCCCTTCTGCAATTTCTTAGTTCAGCTGAGCAGCCACTACCCGTAGAGCTCTTCTCTTGTGTCAGGGCTGTGGCTCAGCTGCAACCCTGGCGCTAATGCATTGCTGAGGGCACTAATTAGGGCTCCCAGGAACCAGTGCACAGCAGGTTCAGCCCATCTCAGGTCTGCTGGACAAGGCCAGACCTCGCACAAGACTTCACATGAGCACTCCCTGACCTGGGGGCAGCAGCTTTTCCATCTACCACAGCCTACTGCTGAGCTCCTTGCTGGTTGTTTGGCTTGTGCAGCTCTAGGTTTGGCCACAAAGTCCCATCCCAGAGGCTTCTGCACCTCCTCATGGAGACCTTTCTGCTCTTGAGTTGCTCATGTACATCAGGAACACATCAGCTCCAAGGTTTGGACCTCTCTCCCTCAGAGCAGAAAGCTGATGTACCTGGCTAATGTTCTCCACCATCCCTGAACACCCTTTCCCCTTCCAGCCCCCTGGACCTATTCTCCCTCCAACCCTTTTCTGCCTCCTACATGGACCTCCAAGCATTTTGAAATTCAAAGACAAGCCTCTCTCTTCTCCATCCTTCATCTCCAAAGTGCCCACAAGGTATAGACCAGGTTAATCTGCTGGCTGCTGATCTCCCCAGTGACAGGGGATATGAAAAGGGACAATATGGGAAGGTCTGTGGGTCAGCCCATGGCCTGGAGGGCTCTTAACCCTTTCCTCTCCTGAGTCCTCTGGGTCCAGCCTGGAAGAATTTTGTCTGTCAGAACGGATAATGAAGATTTATCCATTAAGGTCAAATAAACCATCCCACTGATATTGCCCCCCATCATGTCCCTCCTCACTGAAAAGGGCCTGTTAGACACTCTCCTCTCTTAGGGCTGCAGAAGATCTCAAGGGATCCAAAGACATGTTGACACCTATTGTTCTTGCTGTTTGGTGGCAAGCTGGAGATCTGTGCCTGTTGTGTGTCCAAGTCTAAGTGCCTACCACTGTCATGGAGGTGGCTGTGGACACTTGGCTGAAACTAGCATCACCTGACCTGACACTTCTGGTTACCATCATGCTATGGTTGAACAGGACAGCTCAGAAGCAAGAAAATGAGCCCATTTCTGATGGTTTTCTTCCAACCTGTACACTGCTTTTCAGCAAAGCAAGCTGTCCTCACGTGGTGGGTGAGCTCCTCCAGACAAACCCAGGGGAGTGATGTTCCTATCCCAGGTCGTAGGGCCACCCTATGGGTGGGCAATCACCTCCAGGATGTTCACCCAACTACTACAAGGATGACCACAGCTGGGGAGGACAAGTGCTGAACACCAGCCTCTGAGCAACCAACACCCTGGGGAGTTGCTGGTGCCATCTAGGACTGGAAATATGGGGTTAAAAATGGGGGGATAAGCACAGTGTGAAGACAGTACCTGTGACACGGGGCTGCTTTGGTCCCATTCCCCAGGAGATGTGGTGAAAGCACAGCCAGTTTTGTCTCCTCTGAGAGGAGAGAAACCCACCGATGGGATAAACTTTCCTGGCTTTAGATGCCTCCCCGCCGCTTCGCTGACGCCCTGTGCTGGCTTTCCCCAGAGGAGTGGGGACAAAAGCGTGTCCCTGTCACCAGATAGCCCTGTGAGGACTGCGTGGGCAACCTGCTGGGCCTTGTCCCATGCGGCCACCAGCGCTGGGGAGGGTTTGTTTGCAGCCTGGCTGAACTGCTGCCCAAGTGCAATTTCAGCTCAACCCTCCTTTGTCCCCAGAACAAAACCAGCCTGCACCGTACAGCTACTGCTGCCACACGCTCACGGGTCATTGTCACCCACAGAGGGACTCCGGGATAAAACCCCCTCTCGTTTCCTCCTCCTGGATGTTGGCACTGATGCTGCACCTCCAGAGCAGCCTGCTTGGACCACTCCACCCCCAGACCTGGCTCACAAAGCATCAAGCTGGGCTTTTCCTCCACCATCACTTCTACTAGAGGGGGGAGTAGAGCTCAAGGGGTGCTGGGCAGGGGGGCTGAGGGTGGGGACAAGTGTCTGGGACAGCAGTGACAATACCTGAGTGAGTCGTGGAAGTTTCTGCGACTGGCAGATGAGAGACTTATTTATTCAGACGAGCTTTTCTGCCTGCGGGTCTCCCGGAAGCAAAGCAATTTCCTCAAGTGGCTTTGACACTTGGAATTAGTCCTTGATTTGTTTTTGCTAATTTCCCTCCCCCGCTGCAGGATTCATGATGCTCAGGTAGTTTAGTGGGACCATCTCAGATCAGCACCAGCCCCATGCAGCTCCTTTAGACTTCACTTTGCTGAGTCCCCCTGGCATCAGAGGATTTTGGCTTCATGCTGGTGATGCTCACTGGAGAGCATCACCAACATCTCCAGCATCACCAGCATCACCAGCATCATCATCATCTCACTGTGTGAGACACAGACCATGGGAGTGGAAAGGTGGTCCAGCCTGGGCAGGAAGGACATTCCTATTTCAGGTGGTCTTGGTGATGCTGGTGCAGAGGTGTTGGCCAGAGGCTGCTGGCTGTGGCCAGGGGCAGAACACAGGGAATGGATTTTGCAGGATCAGTTGGCAGGGGGGTTGGAGTGGATGATCTCCAGAGGTCCCTTCCAACCCCACCAGTCTGGGATTCTGTGACATGACTGTCCACCTGCAGACAGGACACTGCTTAGCACCACTCCAATGAGACCACCTCCTTCTGCACCGAGTTTCCACCTTGTGAACACCTGTCTTTGTAGAAATTTGGGGAAATTCGGCCCATATTTGGCCTGAATCCTGAAGTACCTGTCAGGTTGGTGGAGCTGGGGTGCTCTGGAGTCACGGCAGAGGCAGCCAGGCAGAAGTGGTGCTACACGTTCCAGACAAGTACAAACAAAACCCTCTGGCTCCATCTCTGCCAACTCAAACCGCTGCCTCGAGTGCCAGCACGTCCTGGGTTGGTGCTTTTCTCAATAGCACACGTTTTTCATTTCACAACGAAACAAAACCTGCTGTTTGTCATCAAAAAAACATCCCCAGTAGTTGGAAAAAGTTGAAATGAAGACAGTGATTCTTAAAATTATCCCATAAGCTTCATGTCAATCCCTGATAATTTACATTTAAGCTTTTTTTTTTTTTTTAAATGCACATTTGTTGTTTTCTTTTTTATTCTGTTTAGAAAAAAAAACCAACAACCAAACAAAAAATCCCTACTAGTTTTCCTAAGGAAAAAAGAATCTGATTCCACTTCAGAGGAACACAAATTGTGTGTGTGTTTGTGTGTGAGACTGAGATATTTTGGGCATGAAAAGGACCAGGGTGATCTGTCTAATGAGCACCAAAGCAATGAGTGTTGCTCACTTCAAGATTTTTCCTCTGGCCTGGTTGCAAGGTGTTAGTGAGTAACCTGATATTAGAACTACTCAGGAAAACCAAATAGCTTTGACTTTCATCAGATAATCACAAACTGACATTTCTTGAGTAATTAAAAAGCCAAAGGCAAATGATTTCAGAAGAAAGATAAAAGGACATGAGAAAATAAAAAAAAATGTGGGCTGGAAGTAAAAATATATTGGTTTTTAGGTTCTTGTTTTTCCAGTAAAGAAAGGGATTTTTTTAAGGAATCAGAGTGTTTCCCATGGACACTTCTGTGTAATCACGAGGGTGTTTTTATGAAAATGAAAACAGTAGTGGAAATTTTTTGTTTCCCACTTACTCAATTTTTTCAGGGGCTCAGTTTGGAAAGAAGCAGCTTTCTAGAGGGAGAACTGGGGATATATTGACCATCCTCACAGCTAGGGATGGATCCCTAATGCCAGGAGCCAGGTCTTGAGTCCTGTCTGGGAGGTTTCTGAGCCAGTTCTGCTCCCAAAGGGTGTAGAGGGGCTCCCCACCCTGGTGTGCTTCTGGGCTGTGTGGGGCTGGTAAACCTGGCCCCAAGCTGCTGTCAGCAGAAGGCTGACAGGGATGGTCTCCTCCAGAATCAGAATCCCAGCATTGCCTCAACTGAAAAAGCCCTTTAAGCTCATGGAGTCCAACCATGAACCCAACACTGACCAGTCCCCTATGACTAACCCATGTCCCTCAGCACTGTGTCTACACGACTCTTCAATCCCTCCAGGGATGGGGACTCCACCACTGCCCTGGGCAACCCCTTCCAATGCCTCAGAACCCTTTCAGCAAAGAAATTCTTCCTCACATCCCATCTCAACTGCCCTGGCCACAACTGGAGCCCATTTCCTCTTGGCCTGTCCCTTGTTCCTTGGTTGAACAGACCCACCCCCACCTCTCTGCACCCTCCTCCAAGGGACTTGGACAGAGCCACAAGGTCTCCCCACAGCCTCCTTTTCTCTAGGAAAAGCCAGGTATGCTCTTGCATGTCAGGGATGGTCTTGTACCCAAAGAAGCCCTGGGGGTACACCAGGAGTGTCCCACACAGACCAGAGCAAAGTTGCTCTGATTTAAACCCACCAGCCTTACTCCCAATTTTGGCATCCTACCCATCTGAGGGGATCTCCCTCCTCCTCCTCCTCACCAGCTTCTCCTCCCTTCCCCCATGGCCCCCTCCTCCCTCTCCCCAGAGCTGTGTGAGCCCCAGCTCCTCGGAGGGGTAATTGAAGCAGCACGTAGAGCATATGGCCAAGCAGGGATCCCTGCTGCTGCACCAGCTGGGTGCTGGGAGAGAGCAGGCGGCGAGAGGCTCCCGTCTCCCTGGCTGGCTGCCTCCCTCTGCCCAAGAGCTTATTCAAATGACTCCTCTTCAGCAGGGCTGAGGTTTGGGGTCCCACTGGATGTCTGGGGTCATGGGGTGGAGGGTAATGGTCAAGGTTTCATCCTGGGCATCCCTGTGTTGTTCTCTTCTCCTCACCCTCAGGTCCCCCTTGATCCTGTTGTTCCCCCCAGTCCGGCTGCTCTGCGCCCACTGCTGTGAGGTACCAGCTTTGCTGTGGGATTCAGTGTCCCAAGTGCTGTGGGGCAGCTTGTGGGTTTGATGGGCACCTGCCAGCAGCCACTCAGGAGTGGACACCCCTGCACCAGGCTGTTGCCCATCAGAAGACTCTGACTTTGCAAGTCAACTCACTCCAGCTGCTGCAGATCCTCTTCTCTGCCCTCACAACTGGCCCTTGGTGTCTCCAAAATTGTGTCCTTTGCCCTCCCAGGAATCCCTGAGACTCTACAGGCTGGAGGGTCTCAGGGCAGGAGCTGGGGTGGCATTGCTCTGTGGTGCAAGATGTGTCCATGCAAGGTTGGTCCTGTTGCTGCAGCTCAGGTGGCTCCCCTCATGCCACATGGGCTGAGGTGGTGATCCTCCATAAACAACATGGACATGGAAGAAGAAGCCATGTGAGATGTCCAAAGTCCACTAGTGCCCTGGCATTTCTTCTCAAGTCCACTCAAGTCTGATTTAAACCCATCAGCCCTACCAAAACTTGGAGCAGGGCTGATGATGGGTTTCAATCTTCTCTGTCCTGGCTGGGTGAGTTTTCACCATCTCCATCCTTACTCCACCACTGTCTATACCTGAGTACATGTGATATACACTTATCTCACTAGCTGGTGGTGCCATGGCCATGTGGACTATGAGACAGAGGCAAGTGGTCCATGACATCCAAGAACCAACCCTGGGCCACCTGGCTTAGAGCATAACTGTGGTTCCCTCCAAGGTGGAAACATTTGGGATGGGACATCTCTAGCTTTCAGGATCACATCTCCATGTGTTGTCAAAAGCTGAGGAGGTGAAAAAGGCTCCAGTTCCCCCAGCACCTGCCAGGCTCATCTTCTGGGATGACCACAGAGCTTTAGGACCATGTCCCAGCCACCCATGCTAGGCTCCCAGCTGGTTCACCATGTAGGAGAGGGGGCAGGGAAGACTCTTGAAAGGAAAGGGGCTTCATTTGGACCAATTATTCTCAAACTGAGGTGGAGGAAGCCGTCATTTCAGCATTTCCTTTCCCCCCCCCTCCTTTTCCATTTGTTGTGTGTGTGTTTTTTAACACTCTGGCGATGGTTGAATATCACACAAGTGCCCTGTCAAGAGATATATTCAATAAACACTTGACACCCAAGCTCAGAAATACATGGCCTGTGGCAAACATGAATTATTCAAATGGAAATCAAGATAATTTTGCTTCTAACTCAGAAAACCAAGACTCTCTCCTTCCTTCCTTATTTTTCCTCTCTTCCTCTCCTCATTTTCTTCCTGTTCTCTTTCTTTCTTTCTTTCTTTCTTTCTTTCTTTCTTTCTTTCTTTCTTTCTTTCTTTCTTTCTTTCTTATCATTCCTTTCTTTTTCCCCTCTCTCTCCTCAGTGCATTAATTTCTAGGCAACTCCCTTTGCTCAAGAAACCAAGGTGAGGACCAGAAGAAACCTCCTCTGGGTGAGGAGATAGTCTGCATGTTTGTCCCCTGTGGCTGGAGCTGGTGAGCAGTGGGACCCCTGTGACTAGGTGCCATGAAGGTGCCACTGCAGTGAGATGTTGGATCATCCAGCCAAAAACTCTCCTCTTATTGAAACGTGACCTGTCTGGGGGAAGCAGGATGTCACCACTGGCCTTTGGGATGCCTCTCCTGTGTGACTGGGCCTTTCTTCTACTCAAGTAAGTCTCTTGCCAGCTGTGGGAGTTGGTCAGGATGGGGTGGGCTTATGGCCTGAGGGGTTTGGGAGGTTGGGGTTGCATGGGCAGAGATGCTCAGGGATCTCTGCTCTAGAAGGACCTGGGTTGGACTCATGAGCCCAAGGACTAGCAGTAGGCTGAAGAGCTGAAAAAGTGTAGAATGGGGCCACAGTGGAGTGATGCCCAAGGCTAGAGGACAGGAAGGGACCTCTGCTCCTACTTCTACTCATTCTCTGCCTTCCCCTTCCTCTCCCTCTCTCATTTCTTAGAAATGTGGTCTCCAGCTGATCAGTACCAGGTGGTACCAAAGACGTTGGCTCATGGCAGCTCTTCCCCAGCCCAGGACTCAATGGGACACTGGAGCCCTGTTGTTTACTGAGAAGAGCCAGAGGTGACTCTTTGGAAGGCTTTAGACACAGGATGCCTTGACCAGAGTTATGGGCAGCAGTATCTGCATTGTCCCATTTCCTCCCACCATCAGAAGGTCTCTTTCCAGCTATTCATGGACTTTTTTTCCATAGACTGATTGAGCTTTGGCCTCTCCAATGACTAATGACTTGGTGCTGGGGAAGTGCTGCCTGCTCAGACGTGGGCTGAGATATCCTCCACTGAATCACGGCACAAAAAAGAACTTCAGAGTTTGTGTCTGCACAGAAACACGGTGCTTTGGCTCACAAAAAAACCCCAACTTGTTGGAGCCCTGGAGGCCCTCAAGGGACTGTTCAAAATGGCACTTCTGGGCTATTACAGGCTTTGAGGTGTGCAGACACAGAGAAATGTTGTTCCCATCAGTATCTGCAGTGCTTTAAGGAATGTGGGGCTGCAAGATGGGTCAGAGGAAAACCAAACCCACCAAAAGTCCATGTGGTCTCAACCACCAGCTCCTGGCAGACCCTAAGAGCAGGTAGGACAATGAAGATCCTCTCCATGGCTGCTTTCATCTGGTCAAAGCTATTAACCATTTGACAGCTCCCCTTCCTCCCTTCCCTGGTAACATCCCCCCCACCCCTGGGTGGGAGTAGGCTCCAGCCAGCTCCATCCTTCCCTCCTCTCCGTTTCTCCAAGCCTGCTGGCAGTGCTGGAGTTTCCCTGCTCCTGGTGAATGGCTGTGGTTAGTTGTGAGGTTGGGACTGGCTGTCAGCCAGTCACAGCCCAGCAGCAGGGATCTAATAGCCCCGGCGCCAGCCATTTGAAAGGCAGGAGAATATAGGTCATCAGTGACATCATCTCTGGGAAAGGTGTGTGTGTGGTGGGGGGGGGTGTTGAGAGGAGAGGGGGAAGCAACCGTTTAAATTTGGAGAGGAGCTAACTGGAAATTTGGGCCATCAGGAGAATAATGGACCGAGAGGAAGAGATGGGGATATTAATAGAGCTGGTTTCTGTAAGAGCTGGAGTGAGCAGCAAGGGATGGAGAACCACAGAGAGTCTCCTCGTCGGCAGGAGCAGGCTAGGAGCCTCCAGGGACCTGGGAGCATCAGCCTGGGTTCCTGCATGGCCACACTGTGTAAAACCTCCTTCTGCATCCTGGGAACCCAGCAGGTCTCTCCTGTTCCTCACCTGGTGGTCTTCCATCCCCGCTTCACCCCATGCTGACCAGCTGCCCCTGTCTCCCAGCCACAGCAACGACCACATAGAATTACCGAATCACAGTGGTTTGAAAAGACCTTTGAGATCATCGAGTCCAACCATAAACCAACACTACCAATTCCACCTCTAACACATGTCCTTCAGCACCTCGTCTGCCCATCTGTTCAATCCCACCAGGGAAGGTGACTCCATCACTGCCCTGGGCAACCCCTTCCAATGCTTGACTGCCCTTTGGGTGAAGAAGTTTTTCCTCAGATCCAACCTAAACCTCCCCTGGTGCAACTTGAGGCCATTTCTTCTCATTCTGTTGCTTGTTACCTGGGAGAAGAACCACCCTGAGAAACACTCTGAGAAACCCCAGGGGGTTCATGAGGACCAGAGTGGAGTTTGATGTGGGTCCCACTTGCCCCTCTTTGCCCAGCTGCTGGTCCCATCTGAACCCGGTTCCTGACATCTGCAGCCCCGAGGTGTTTGCATGTGAAAACAGGCAGATGCAACACCTCCAGGCAAGTTCTGGTTGCATTTGTAGATCAGGATCCTCATCAGACTCTCCCTGCTCACTCAACAAGGAGCCCAGAGAGACTGCAGTATCTCCATCCTTGGAGACATTCAAACCTCACTGTACGAAGCCCTGACCAAGCTGCTTTAACTGGCCCTGCTTCAAACAGGGTGTTGGACTGGAGACCTCCATGGATCCCTTCCAAATCTGGGACTTTGTACCCCTTCAAAGGGCAGAGGTCACCATCCCTCCTGGGACATGACTTGGACATCCTTTTCCAGAGAGCAACTCAGCTCCACCTTGCCCATCTCCCTCACTTGATAGACATCTCAGAGGTAGACCTCAGAGCAGGGCTGTGTGTCTGGCCATGTCAGTGAGTAGAGGAGCACTGGGAACAGCCCTCCTGGGTGCCAGAACTCTCTCAGCACCATCTTACACTATCAACTTGCTCCCTGGTGTGGTTTGACCTGAACCAACTGGTACCCACAACAAACTGGGGGTGGGCTTGGTGTGTAGCACAAGTCCCAGAAAGCAGCTTAGACAAGTCAAGGGTGTCCAGCAGCAGGGACACTGGCTGTTCCCCATTTTATCACCTCTAGACCAAACACCCTTCACAAGAACATTGAACGCTCTTCATTCCTACCAAGCTCTCACTGTGCCTGATCTGTGGCCACCTCGGTTAATTCCCCACCACCCGTGACTCTCCGTGTTGCCACCTGGCTTTGCCCTGGCACTGGGATGGAGAGGAGCAGGAGAGGGAGAGGGACAGTGCTGCCAGCTGAAAGAGATGCAGGAGTTGAATATGTATGAAGAAGGGAGGGAGAAGGGAAGGGGGTGTTCCCCTTGTTAAATATTTACCATCCCAGGTGGGTGATGTGACCTTTCCTACCCTCTAGGAATTCCTAAGGACTGGCAGGGTTGACCAGAGAGGACCAGGGGCTTTCTCCCAGCCTTACCTGAGCAGCAAAACCGTTGTCGCCATGCCAGAGGTGTTTGAGGTCTTGAGCACTGTCCTGGGAAAGGTCTCACCTTTCAGGTGGGGCATGGAGGCAGTTAATCCTCTGCTTGTCAAGACAGCTGGTGGTGCAGGGGTGGGCTAGGACAGGCTCTAGCAGATCTGGCCAAAGCAGGGACCTGGGATTTCCTCCCAGCTGGGACAGGAAGGAGAGAAGCACTTTGTTCCTAGTGGAGGAAAGTCTAGTGGGGTAGAGCTTATGAATTCACCTTTCCCTCCTCCTTTTGCAACCAAAGAGCTACTGCAACCATTGTGGACAGTCTTCTGGGAGCTCCTTCTTCTTTGGCTGAGGGAGGAGATCAACCACCTCTTCCCTTTTCTTCATCAGCATCCTCCAGTGACCGCCAAACTCTGTGTACCAATATCTGCCTTTTCTTCCTGTACCTGGGTAGAGATGGAGTTACAACTGGAGCTGCCCAGACTCATGGTGTGTGAATCACTTTTGGTGGGTACACAATTAACAGACTATGAGAGTTTTGGGGGGCTTGGGGGGGTTTTTTAGTAAAGAAATGCTGCCTACTGTTTTTTTTCTCTGTCTCAGGACCTGGGTCAGTTATTGTGGGTCTTAGTTGCTCTTTGTTGACCTCAATGTGCTCACAATGAGTTCCCAACAAGCAGTGCTGAATACCCCCAAAACCACAGTCACAAGGACGGGCCAGTTGGCAGGGTCAGGACATGCCCAGAAATGCTTTAAGCTCATCTTGGTAGAGGGGCATCAGGGAACCAGTTGGACTGTGATATCCAGGTCAGACTGGCCATAAAATAATGAAGAAGCTTCCAACACTGAACAGAAATGCTGGTTTGCCTCTAGAGGAGTCTTCCTGGTCACTGCCCAAGGTTTGTCTCATCTTTGGTAGTCTGTTCCTTAGCTCCCAATTTCATGATATTTCAAGGAGATGATGCCTTTGCTGCAATTCATCTGCAGTAACTTCAGGCAGGAGGCCAGTTCTTGAAGGTCCTGGTTGACATGCTGGGCTGTTGAACTGCTTTGTGACTGTTCCTCAGGGAGGACACTCGGTTAGAAAACAGCAGGAAGAAGGTGGGAGCCAGGTTCCCCTTCCTTTTGCAGTGCAGGTGTCACCTACCCCACTCCCTGCTCAAGGAGGGAGGACAGCAGCCAGATCTCTTTCATCCCCTGGATTTTGCTGGTGGTACAAGTGGACCCAAGACAGTGAAACACTGCAGAAGAGGTGATGCTCTACAACCCCTTCTCAGAGGCTCTGCCAAGTTAATTGTGCTACAAATACAAAAGAGAAGAGGAAAAGAGTGTGAAGGTCCCCAGAACCAAAACGATTCTCAAAGGGGATCATGTGAGGTGACTTTGCCTGGTCCTTCAACATTTCATCCAGCAGCAGGATTCATCTCCTGTGGCAGTGGAGTCCCTTAAAAAGAGAGGGCCCCTTACAACCAGTGAAGCCTTCTGCATGTCTCCCCTTAGTTTTCCAACCAAACTGAGATGCTGAACCATGCAAAGGGAACAGCGTGAGCTGGGAGAGATCCCCAAGTGAGGAAAGAGGCTTTGTGAGCTGCTGAGCATCTCCCAGGGGAAGATTACTCAACCACTTTCTTGTTCTTCTCTTTCCTTGTGCTAAGTGACAGTTGTTTTCTTGGGACCAGAGCTGCCAGTGGCAAAAGCTGGAGTGGGAATAGCCAGGAGTCGTTCAGTGTCAGCCCTTGCTCTTCTGGTCAGTGTTCAGGCTGGGCTGCACTGCTGCAGGTGGGGACATAGCCATGGTGGGGAGGAGGGTCTGTCCTCCATCCCATGGAGGACAAACAAGAAGTGTATGGGGCTGGGGTAAGACCTCTTGTGCGTTTCCTCACACACCTCAGTCATACCCAGGTGTCCTGGTTCCACTGGGACAGGGTTAATTTTCTCTCAGCAGCCAGAAGAGCTGTGGTTTAGGTTCAGTTGGGATTTGTTATGAGAAGAATGTTGAGCAGGTGCTGATGTTTTTAGTCGCTGCTGGAAGTCCAAGGTCCCCGTGTTTTGCCAGTCTGCAAGTGCAAAGGGCTGAGAGGGGGAAGCGCAGTAATTAGCAACCCCCTAATTGGCATTTGGCTCTGCCAATGAGATATTCCATCTCCTGTCCCCCACGGGCAGGACATTGCCCAGGGCTGAGCGGGAAGCTGGGGATTCTCTCGGGGATGGCTCGGGCTCTGGCTCTCCCGGGATTGCGGGTTGGGTTTGGGGACTGTCTCTGCTCCGGGGTCGCTGGCTGGGACAGGCTGGGCATCGGCTGGGCGGGGGGGGGGGGCGGGGCCTGGCGTCACATTGAAAAAAAAATCATCATTATAATTTTATTTCAATGAATAAATAGTTTGTACCTCAACCCCCGAGTTTTCTTTCTTTTCCCCTTCCCATTCTCCCCTCTGCTCCCTGGGTGGGGGGAGAGTGAGAGAGTGACTGTTTGTCTGCAGCCCAAGGAGTGAACCCCCCACACCAGGTCACTGTGAATTTGTCCACCTTGCACACTAACGAAGTTAAGGGGCTGGTTTGGGGCTGGGCTGCACCAGTGGGGACCCTTGAGTACTTTACAGTCCATGGTTGCTGCTGGTGCCCACAGACCCCTCTGCTGTCCTTCCCACGTCCTGTGTATCCCCACCCCACTCACTATCCTGCAGCCAAGGTTAGAGCCAAGGTCAGACCATCCTGCGACTGGAGGGCACCTTTGCAAAGCCATCATGATCCAGGGCAGGGAGCTGCCCGGGGACCATCACCTCAAAGCCACAGACACATCCTTGGCAGTGCCAAAAACTGCTTTTCCTGCTGGACAGCTAAGGAAAATGCTCCTTCCGAGGTACAAGAAGAGAAACTTGGGCTTCTTCTGTAAAGAAGAGGGGGAAGAGCCCCTGTTTTGCACACAGAACCCAAGCACAGCCTAAAAGTGGGCTCAAACATGCCCTTTGCAGTCTGAGCGGGCTTGAAGCGAGCGTGCTTAGCACGGGTTACACAATAGAAAGGGCTCAGGTACTCTCTGGCTGCAAACACATTTGATACACCGAGAAGGTTGCGGGAGCGTATCAGACAAAGTTCCTTGCTTTGCTCAGGCAGCCTATCAAATATTTAACGGGCTGCCATAGGCAATTACATTAGAGGAGCTAGTTAAACACCCCCTACCCTAGGGCACCCCCCTGCAATGTAAATCAAACAAATTGGACTCTTTTCACAATTGACACACACGATTTTACTTACTGTAAATAATTTAGTATTAAAAAGTCGAGCTACACTTTGCCCCATCTGGATTTTCTTTTCTCTTGCTCTGCTGAGTTGAGCAGCGTGGACTCTGGGCTCCTAATGCAATAGATGGAGTGAAGGAATTTTGCTGCCTGGGTGAGCTCTTCAAAGATTCCCATTTCCTAATGGAAGAAAAAAAACCACACTCAGGAAACTTGTGAAGTTGCCTATTTAAAAGCAGTCGGAGATGTTCCCTGCCAGCTAACAAGGGATAGGAAAAACCCCCTCCCTCCGGAAGGAGGTTGCTCTATCGCTGGTTGGTATCTCCTGGGGTTGTAGCCATCTCCTATAAAAGTTGGCTGAATGGTTGCTTTTTTTTAATTAAAAGCTACCTTTCACAATGAGGCTCGGCGGGGTTTTAATAAGGATTGTTACAAGCTGGCTTGGCCTGCACAGATAGTCTTTCTCTTACACCTAAAGTCCTAGACCTGCGCATTAAAATACGCTGGAGGAGATCTCGTCATCAGCAGGAGCTATTTCTGTGTTCTTCTACCAGCCTCCAGAAAAACAGGCTTTTTGAAAGCTTGATATTTTGAACCATGACTTGGTGTCTTTTTCTAATTCCAGCACAGAGTTTGAGTCTTCTGCTGTTTGCCACAGAGTCTCATGGGGTATCGCTTCAGCGTGTCGTGATCGTGGTTTTGATCTCACACCGAGTTTAAATCAGCAGAAGTACCTGGTGCAGGAGAAATGTTCTCCTCAATGCCATGGGCTTCTCTCAGAAGTGAGACAGCTTGTAGAGTTTAGTTTAGTTTAAAAGTGCTTGAGGCTTGATTTTCCATTCCTGCACCCAAGGATGTAATTTAAACCATCACCTGATCACAGCGTATGGACCTCTGGCAGGTAGAACCGCTTACGCGTTTCCTGACAAAACCAATTTTCGTCACAAACTGTCAATTTTAATGAGGTCAAAGCATTTAATCCCCAAACATCTTAATTCTGATGGATAGATCCTCCACAGGGTTTGCACAGATGGTGGCAGGTTGTGCCAGAGATGCCAAGGGGCCGAGGAGGTGTGCTGCCAGGAACCATGGCCCTGGGACAGCCAGGGTGCGGCTGGAGACCAGGCAGAGCCACAGGCAAGGACTGGGACTGGGACGGCTGCTGGTAACGAGAGTCACACAGTCACAAAGCCCTTTAAGCTCATTGAGTCCCATCATGACCCCAACACTGACCAGTCCCCTATGACTAACCCATGTCCCTCAGCACTGTGTCTACACGACTCTTCAATCCCTCCAGGGATGGGGACTCCACCACTGCCCTGGGCAACCCCTTCCAATGCCTCAGAACCCTTGCAGCAAAGAAATTCTTCCTCACATCCCATCTCAACTGCCCTGGCCACAACTGGAGCCCATTTCCTCTTGTCCTGTCCCTTGGGCCTTGGTTGAACAGACCCACCCCCACCTTCTCCCAAGTAACAAGTGACAGGATGAGAGGAAATGGCAAACTCTGGAGAATTATTGGCTATTTGGGCTGAAATGAAGTATAAGCCTTAAATTTCCAATTTTCACCATTTTTGGCTACTTCCACCTGCTCAGGCCCTGGAAAGGACCACAGGGAACGGGGAGTGGGGGAGAAGAGTCCCCTTACCTGTCACACTGACCAGGTGTGGGGAGATCCTCCATCCACTGATTTCCTGATCTCTACACCACAATGTTTTCCTGCACCAATCCTGACAGCCAGTCTATACAGGTGGGTAGTTGTACCCTAATGTCTCTACAACATGACACCCACCCTTGGCTGCCCACCAGCATCACCATCTTCACCAGCCACTGCTGGAAAAGCTGTCTGAGCTCACACAGAGTAAACCAGACCTTTGCTGATGAGAAGAAAGTGGCAGTGGTCACCTGGGGACAGAGCCATTTCCAGCCCACACAGCTGTCCCTGGTGCTCCATCGTCCTGCAGAAAATCATGTCCCTTTTCCACCAGATTCTCTCCCAGAGACCTGGAAAGCCGTGTCCCCTCTGCTGTGTGTCAGTGTTCTGCTGGAAGCCGTTAATCGCTGCCAGTGGGTTTAATTGGTGGCTAGAACACACAGAGCCCATTAAAGCCCACGAGGGTGCCACAGGCTCTGGTTCAGGCACAACCGGAGGAGCAATCAAACCCACTTAGGTAATAAAAACAGCTGGAGTCTGGAGGCAACTGCCTGAGGCACCAAAGCACATGGCAGGCAGGACAGCCCTCTCCAAAGTCTGCATTGAGTTACCCTTTGATTGAAAACACGGGGATTAGGTGGAGCCTTGCGAGGTTTTTATTGGTTCGAGGCAGGAAGCCAGATGGAGAAACTCTGGGTCATCTTCAAAAAGCAACAGAGACACAGAAATTTTTTGACCACAGACCTTGCTGGATGGAGAGCATCTCCAAGATTATTTTTCCAGTGGGAATGACTAATGAGAACATCTAATGCACTGGCTGTAGATGTCATGATGCCCACAAATATCCCTCACCCCTTTTGTTAATTTTTCATGCCACGGCAGGTAACCACAACATCTGACCATCACAAGGAGCAACAACAACATGAAGAGCTTTCTGGCTCTTCCCTTCTCCATAGGGATCTATCTCCAAAAGGATTCCCAAAGCCACCAACCAGGCTGGGGTGTCAGCCTGGAAGCTGGGCTCCCCTTGAAAGGAATTTGTTTTCAACAGATTCAGATAATGAGACTCTTTATTCAGTGTTTTGATTTGGTCTGAGCAGGTCCTGCCTCTTCTCATTGATCCTGGTTCTGGTGAAACACCTCCTGCCTCACTGGAGTTCCTGCTATGGATGGATAAGACATGAGGGGTCTGGACTATTGCATTTATGGAGCAATGAGGGAGGACAGCCAGTATTTACATGAAGAGACTAGAGTGAGCTTTGAGATCTGCCCCATGTTCCTCAAGAAAGCCACAGCTGAGCGTTGGCCATCACTGGGGAGTTTGGCCCATTCACAGAATCCCAGACTGGTTTGGGTGGGAAGGGACCTTCAAGCTCATCCAGTTCCAACCCCCCTGCCAGCAGCAGGGACACCTTCCACTAGACCAGGTTGCTCAAAGCCTCATCCAACCTGGCCTTCAACACTTCCAGGGAGGAGCAGCCACATTTCCTTGCAAGGTGCACTCTCAGGATTCAGAAGTGCAAAGGGCTGGAGAAACAACCAGCACCCCACTGCTGTGAAAGTAGGTTAGATGTTTGTTTTTATTGCTGCTGTAGAAACGTCCCTCCTTGTTTGGTGCTTCACATTCTGGTTGTGGGACATCTCCTTTTCCCTACCCAGGAGGAACCTGGTAACTCCTGAATAAACCCAGAGGCTTTGAGACAGTTGATATGAAGGTCACCTGCTCTCTCCCCTGCTGGGACCAGCCCACAAATCCATGTGGGACCTGGGAGGAGGACAAGTTCATCCATGGAATAGAGCTGGGAGAGGTTTCCTGCTGTCACCATGGTGCCCCACTGTGCCCCTACTCGTACATGTGTCTGTGTGCCAGTGTGCACAGAGGTGTGTCTGGGGATCCTGCCCTGAGTAGCTCTTACTCACAAAGTTCATTGTCAAGATAAAGCAAGTGCAGAGCAGGGTGCTCAGGGGGGTGATGAGGAGAAACTCCAAGGATGGAGGCTTGGCTTTTTGGAGAAGAGCTCTGCTAAACTCTGACACACGGGGGAATGAAAAGAAGGGAATGCCATTTACTTCTCCTGTGTCTTCTCTGATTTTCCTAGATGAACACCCAAGACTCAAGGCTGGTTGAGTCTTTGAGCTGGCCTGGGACAGCTGTCCTGCTCCTCCAGAGATCATTTCAGTGGTTGCAAGTGTGGAAAATGAGATCAGAAATGGCTTTGTGCACTGAAAAAGGTGTTTCTGTATGTGCTTCCTGCTTAGCTCTGTAGCCTTGTGCTGTCCTCAGGGTTTGAGTTTGTTCAGGTCCTGAGCTTCCTGGAGCTGTGGAAAACCAGCTACTGAGCCCCTCTAAGCAGAGACTCATCTGCTTTCCCCCTGCTCCAGCTGACTCTTCAAGTGATGTGCAGAAGTGGAGCATGCCCAGGTCTGATCCCTGAGTCCCCAACCTCCTGAGCACGTTCTGGGGCAGAGGTTGGAGTCAGTTCCTTGCAGTAAAATGCAGCTTGGCACAAGGTTCACTTCTGTGGGGAGAGTTAAATCCAGGGCTAGGAAATGAACAGTTTTCTCCAACCTTCCTTCTTGGAGCTGCTGAAAGGCAGAGAGTGAGGAGAAAAGAGGCAGAGGGGTCACCAAGAAGAGCCAGGTGAAAGATAGTATGAAATATCCTGACAAAAGCTTCTGGCTGCCATGAGAGAGTTCACAAATCCGGGGGTTGGCAGCTGAAGGTGCCTGGTCCCACCACAGAGTGTCCAGGAGGGATGATTCCTGTTTGCAAGAACTCTGCCCGTGTCTCCATGGTGCAGAACACTTCCAGGGAAGCTCTCTGGCAGCCCTTCTCCTCTGCCCATCTCCTGATGCTGCAATCTCTGCGCAAGCAGCAGAGGGGAGACGGTGACTCAGAGAGCTGTGCTGATGGAAGGCAGGAGAAGAGGTTTCAGAGCTCCTGCTGGCTCTTGCCCATGGATAGTCAGAGCACCAGCATGTTGGCAGATGATGCTGCCAGGCCCGGTGGCCTCTGGCACACGTAGGATGCTTTAATGCACAGGAAGGTCTGCCTGGACTGGGGTGTGTAGGGACTGTCCATTGACCATCTCCCATCCCTCAGGCCACCAGGGACAGGGCTCTCCTGGCAGCACCATAGTGCTGATGCAGTTTTTCCCCCAAGTAGACTTCTCCAGAGTCAGGATTTGGTCCCCTGTGACCTCTCCTCTGTCACTCTGCACAAACAATGAGCTACAGAGGTCTAGTTCAGGGACCTTCTCGCTGCAGGAGCATCACTGGAGTCTGTGCCTGAGTTGGGGCAGCAGCACACATGGTGGCGGTTGCTTTCAGAGTCTCCTCTCAGGGATCTGACCTTTCCCCAGACCCAAAGAACCATCTTCTGGGGGACACTTCATCCTCTCAGGTAAGGCTGCGATTAGGGTTTTCCTTTCCCTGTGACACTTGTTGGCCCTGCCTGACCCCAGGTGACTGACAGGACCCCCATGACAAGGGACATCTCAGAGGATGCCATGTGCAGGCTCTGTAGAAAAGAGGGTGGGTGGGAAAGGGACCAGGAAAACTGTCACCAACCCGGACTCCTGAGACACCTGTACTGCATAAAATCATCTGTACACACACTGCTGGGGCTGGATTTTCTGGGCTGGAGAAGCACACACTGTTCCTTTGAGGAGATGTTTGCTCTGAGCATGACCAAGCACCCATCAACCCCACGGCCACCATCCTCCTCTCCAGCAGGTGCTGGGGTTCCCCTTCCACCAGTCCCCCTGCTCTGGGCTGGCAGCATTGCTGCCTCTCACACTTCTCACCCACCTTTTGGTGAGAGCAGAGCAGCTGAGGGGCTGTGAAGCCCCCAAACCACCACGTAACCACCACACTTCACCTCCACATTTTTTTTTTGCAGTGTTAGGATCCAGGCTCGGTGGCAGGCAAGGAGGAGAGGGAGAGAAACACCATGAAACTGTGTGGAAATTCATATGGATGGGTAAGTGTGGAGGGAGAAAGACTGGGCTGGAGAGGGGAGGATGGAGAGGTAGCAGAGAGATGGACAGATGGACGTGGAGGCCACGGGACACTGCACAGGCAGGAGGATTTGGGTAATTGAGCCAGGTGGCTTCATCCAAACAGGGAAAAAAGAAAGTTGGTGAAAGTTTTCCTCATTTCATTGTTGTCATGGTTTGTAACCTGAGGTACTTCCCTTCAGAGAGAGGAGGGGGGTCTGGAAGGATCCTGTTCACACCTGGGCTTGGGGGTGTTTGCTCCCCAAATCCCACTGGGGGAAGGTCAGGTTGGAGCTGGGGGCAGGGGCCCGGCAGGGATCATTGAATCATCGAATCACAGGATGTTGTGAGT
>NW_010309270.1:0-7743 GCF_000700745.2 Antrostomus carolinensis
AAGCGGCTGGGAGGGTGGCAGGGCACCGCGGTTCCTTTGGCAGAGCGATCCGTATCCTGCCTTCACTTCTCTCGCAGCAGCTCCTGCGTCTCTTCAGCCAAGACTCGAGAGTTTCCAGTGAAGCAGGGAGATCTGAGGACAGGGCGTCGGGTCGTGGGTTTTTTTTTTCTCCAAACTAGTTAAAAAGCTTTAATGCCGATAGTAATAAAACCTGTTTCTGTAGTGGGGGTAGATGGAGTAAGTTCTGGAAGAGGGGCTGATGAAATCACTAGGGCGTGGTTGGCTTGCAGTGTCGTTCCCCACCGAAGCCCTTTAGTGTCTGCCCGTGCTCGCAGGCTTCACTGTTGCAGCGCTCGGCTAGGAGTGCCCGTGTGCTGTTGCGTAACCCAGCAGAGCTCAGCGGCCGGTCGCTGCCTCCCTGGGCCTGCTCTGGCCCTGTTTTGCTGGCTCGCCTTGCCACATCTTTTCTTTTTTTCAGCGCTGAGTGAGGAGTGCCTTCCCTCTCCTGCATCCCAGCAGGGACATTCTTAGCTGCTGCCTGAGGCTGCAGTCCTGCTGCCTAAGCAGTTGGCTTACGCAGCTGTCCAGAGCTCAGACCAAGGCTAGGCTCCCTCTTCCTTCATTCACCAACGCTTTATGGTGGCTATATTAAGAGTCTGAAGGCAGATCTGTTAAAAGCACAGCCTAAATAGAGTTGTAAGTCTCCTCAGCCTTGTGTGATACATGGAGGTGGGAAAAATATTTAGGATTTATTGAAGCTAGAATATACCAAACCATTGCCAGGTTTTTTTGCTTTCTCCCTCCCTTTGCTTTTTTTATGGCTTGTTTAAAAACTGAAATGGTCGTGAGAGTGAAAGGACCTGAGAAGAGCAGGCTATGAAGTGCTAATCAGTGCTGGCTGCAGCAGACAGCTGCTGTAGCATAAAGGGAGGTGGGAGCTGCTTCAGTCTCTCTGCATGACCACCTCTTCTTTTCTCCCTAACCTTCACGTTGTCACCGACACTGTTCTGTTTGTCAGAACAGCTAGAACTTGAAGTAAACATTCTCTTAACAGCCACGTGCTCTGACCTCTAGCTTGTTGCTGTAAAACTACAGAAGGCTGTGGCTGTGGAAGATAAGAGTAGCTGATTTTCTTTCTCATGTAGTGTTTCTATAATTTGCTGTGAAAGGCTGTGAGAATCCTTCTCTTGGTGCTTGGGCTGCTCCTGTACCACGAGCAAAGGGTCTAAGCAGAATCTGGTATTACATGTGATCTCTTTAGAAAGCTGCATGGAACCATCTTGCTCCTTTAGGACCAACAGTAACTGGTGTTATTTCTCTTCTCTTGTAGGTCCACTTGGTTGGTATTGATATCTTCACTGGTAAAAAGTACGAAGATATTTGCCCATCAACTCATAACATGGATGTTCCAAATATCAAGAGGAGTGATTACCAGGTGAGTTAACAGTCACTGTGTTCTCCCACACATTAAAAGGCTTTATACTCCAAGTAACCCGTGTAAACTCTCATCCCACTTGCCTGTCTATACATGACTTTGCTGAACTCATAGTAGCATTCACTGAGTTCTTCAAACTATTGTAGCTCACTGGTGGAGAGCTCCTTATTGTACTAACAACCTCATGTTATAGAAATGACTGGTAACAGGCATAATTCAGAATAGCATTTTTTCTAGCTCATGTTGTAAGGTCACTTCTTTATTCTTTGTGATATTGGCATCCCTTAAAATATGGAGAGAGTTTATCCCTGCTGCCAGTTGTTATTAATTAAAGGATAATCAAGATCTCACTTCAAGAATATTTGAATCTGAGCATACATTGTCATTTAGAATTTCACCCTTACATAGGGCAGATAAACCAACAAGACATTCTTAAGCTGCATCTGATACCAGCTCTAACTTGCTACCATGCTTTCTCCTCCTTGTGTGGAAACTGGCTGTAGTTGATCTCAAGCAATTTTGGTGCTCCTGAGGTCTGCTCTGAAATATTTGTATGGAGGGAACTTGGCAGGCTTCTGTAATTTCTGTAATGTCTTCTGCTCTTAAAAGCAGCACAATTCAGGATCTGAGTTGCAGTGTGTCAGCTATTGTCCCGTTGTTGGGAGTAGTTCTGGTCAGGAACTGACACATCCATATCAGTTGGAAAGCTGCAGTTGCTTGAGAAAGCCAAAGTTCAGAGTGTTGGCAGCTCTTCAGGACAGCTCATGCTATTTAAATGAAGCCTGACTGGCCTGTCTTAGGCCTCAGACCTTCCAAGAGATTCTTAATGTTGGCTTAGTGATCTTTCTCTTGGGTTCTTATTGCTACTGAAATTCTTGCTGTTTATCAGACTTGTTAGGGCTGCCTTTTGGGTTTCCTGGTACCTGTTCCAGGTCCTAACCTGCTCTGTCAAAACAGGTGTTCGTTCCTCTTAGCTTAGGATATTGGTTGGGCTGAAAACAGCATTATAAAAGTGGTCCAGAGCTTGGTGGATGTTCCCTAATTTATTCATTAGCCTTTAATATAAATAGTTACAGTATCTCATTGTACAGATGAAGATATAGAAGTGTAAGGTTCAACCAGTAGATACTTTGTGCACTTTAGGAAAGCAGTGCTGCTCAGAGAACACCATTCCAGTTATTGTTTCTAATTCCCAGGTGTAAAAAGCTGAAGCAGTGATCTGGTAGGAGTGTATTTTCCAGCTCCCAAGGTTTTGGGTTTTGCAGTGCCCCACATACTAGGAACTAACCAACAGGCTTCTAGTGATTCTTGATAGCAGGCTGGCTTTTGCTACCTTACCTCTAACTCTGTCCTCTCAACTAGTTAAAAATTGACTTAAATTAGGTTCTTAACTGTTACAAACAGTACTAAGGAATTAATGTAACAGGTAGAGTTCACTGTGCCTTCTGCTTATCTTCAGCTACTGCCCACTAGTGACTACTGATGTTAAAACTTCTCTTTGCAGCTGATAGGTATTCAGGATGGGTATCTCTCCCTGCTGACAGAAAGTGGTGAAGTTCGTGAGGATCTAAAGTTGCCAGAAGGGGATCTTGGCAAAGAAATAGAAGGAAAATTCAATGCCAATGAAGATGTGCAGGTAAGTAGAGAGGGCACACAGGAAGACTTATGGTTAATTTCACTGGATTATACAGTGAGGAAATCTTATTCTGATATTGAACGCTTGTGTCTCTCTGTGAAGAGCGGGTTAGAAGCACAGGAATTGTGCTTTTGAGATGTAGAAGGACTTTTATACTGGAGCACTCAATATGGCCCTGAAGCCCAGCTCAGTTGACACTGAGGTGATGTGAGTGTCTCTCACATGTCTAGATAAATCCTATCAGTGCTGTCCACATGGATTGGAGCCTCCAGGCGTTCCTAATTGCAACTGAGTGTAGGACATTGTGATGTAGTTTAATATACTACATTAGCAAACCTGTCTGGCCAGTAGCTCTGCAGACCGTAGTCTGTGCTGGGCCACACCAGTTGCTAGTTTGGCTCTGTCACAGGAGCTTGTTCACTTCCTCTGTTGCGTGAACCTCGAGCTGCCAGCCGAGGCAATGCGGCAAAGAGCAAATTGGTGGGAAGGGCAGATATTGTGGAGATTCTTCTAATGACTGACCAGCTTCAGCTTCCTCAAGAGAGATCAGATAGATATTAAAATGTGCATGTCTGTTAACATCTAGAAATACTTCCTCTGGCATGGGCTGGAGCTCACCTATCTTGTCTTTTCTTCCAGATATCCGTCATAAGTGCAATGAATGAAGAATGTGCTGTAGCCATAAAGCCTTGCAAATAAAGAGGATCGCCAGGCTCGGGCAACTGCTCAGGTCTGGAGAAACCACAGATCTATAAATTTGGTTCTTATTGTCACCAAAGCTCTGGCCTTCACAAGCAACCTCATTTCTTTTTTTGAATTGTTAAAAAAGCAGTGCTGGATTCTGGAATTAGTGTTGCAGGCTAACTGGCAGTTTTCAAAATCACTGAGATTTTAATTCCTTAATTGTTAACTATTTTAACATTCCTGTGGGTTTCAGCTATGGATCTAAGAAACCAATCAGGTGTTACTAGTGGATATATTTTTATTTGCTTGAGCAAAACAGTGTTTGTCTGTATGAACAGACAAAATACAGTATTCAGGGGCTTTTAGATAAGCTGGTAGGTATCTAGGATTATAAAGCAACCTAGAGCACAAATAGTATTTTTCTTGACATGTTTAGGTAGAACTGACAATAAAAGTAGCAATTTCTTTTTTCCTTTTTTAAAAAGCTTAAGTATTTTGTGGATTGGGACTCTTGCAGAACTGTAGGTGCCAATCTCAACTTTTAGACCATGAAACTCAAGTGATCAAAAATGCCAGCTGGCTTAACCAAGCCCCAGTGGCCATGTGCAACTTAACTGTATTACCTCTGTATTCTTCTTTGCCAACTTGTTGGCTTATTGTAATGATAAAATGGTGTCAAAGCCTACCCGTGGTTTAGGCAGGCAGTTGGAATATTGGGTAGATAAGACATAGATAGGTCAAGGGGACACAAAGGTGAGAATGGATGTTAAAGCTATAGACTTTCACTCGAGGCCTTTGTCAGACTTGAAAAAAAAAATAAAATAGAAAAATGCAGTTCAATTGCTTTCCTTTATCGTATTTATCTTAAACTATAGAAGGGTGACAAACTCCGTGGAAATCTGATGCAGTGCTTCCAGCTTTAGCTTTTAATCTTCAGGTTCAGACCATATTTTTGTAGCACAGGGACCACGTTTTTCAAAAAGTGGGACAAACTGTAGTATTGAGCGTCAACTAAATGCATGTGATTCTTTTTTTAAAAAAACAACAAACCAGAACTATTGTATTTTCAAAATACAGACTTGACAGACAATACTGAACAACCATGGCTTAATTATAAAAGTAAATACATTGCTAGGTAGTTATGAAAGCCAACTCCTCTCCAAGGGAGTTCTGAGTCACTGAAACATGTGCATGCCTCTGACTAGTTAGTACCTTAACAGGCAAACGCAAGGCTTCACAGAACTAGTCATGGAAGGATAACTAGCCTACTCCCCTTTAAGGCATTCAACTTGAATTCTAAGACTTGGTGACTCTTCATGAGTGGGAAATTTCCTTAGCCTGTGCCTCAGACCTCTCCTCACAGTTGATAAATTGTTTCATGAACTTGCCTTAAGCTTCAGTGGCTGTTGGCTAATGGAGGACAACTGGTAAACGCGTGGCGTGCTGGCCTGGACAGCACACATAATTCACGCTCTTGGCAGCAAGGGGCAGATGTCACGCTGCTGTTAAGTGCTTAAAATGTTTTCAGCTTAATATTTGTACTCTTTTTTATCCCCAAAGAGCTCATGGCAACTGTCCTGAACTGCCCTCGTACATACTGTGACAGGGCGTAGCAAATCTTGGAGGTGTAATGTAGATGGCAAAACCAATGCATTTTCCATAGAGTTACTCACGACAGGGAGAGCAGTACAGGGGAGGTAAAGACAGCAATAAATATACTCTGGTAATAAAGCACAGTTACCTGGGACACCTGGCAGAAGCAGGATACTGCCACACGCTCTTGCCTAGCACAATGCGTATTGCAGGTGAACTCCATAAATGGCACCTTGACTGAAAACAGCAAAACTGCTTTAAAAAACCCAAAAAGCTGTAGATGCAAGAGGGCAAAATGTATTGAGAACAGTTTTGAAGTGCACACTCAATAGTTCAAACTGGTCTGCACTGTGCTCCTTTCTGCCTCTCTGTTGGACTCCTGTTCTGAAGGACAGGATTTCTTGGTTTTGGAGGGGACTCAGAAACCGTCGACGATGGTCTTGGCAGCAAAGTGAGCTGTGTGATGTCAGATGGGAAGTCACAGGTCGCTGTGTCAAACTAATGCAAGTTCTAATGCCAGTGCTGCATTGCACATACTTCTATAATACGCTTGAAAACAAGAAGACTTGGATTTCTGCTTGTTCAGGTAGTGCTGTAGTCTACTTCAGGTGCCTGCCTGTCCTCTAAAAACCTTGTTGGAAGACAGGTGTTTGATGCCACTGGCCCACAATCCAAGCGTTCACTTAGACCATAAACCCTCTGGGATGAGGGCTGGGTTTTGTCCTCTTTCTACAAGTGGGGGTCCTGGTCTCACTGGAGTTTTCAGGTACTACATAAATCTAAAAGAGTGAGGTTTTATGTCCTCCAGTTTGCTGATAGAGCCCTCCTTGGGACGTATGGATGTCCTGCTATCGCAACCTTCAGTTCTGCAAGATTCCAACAAGATTAAGTACTTCACTATAGGTTTGTTCTTAATATACTTAGTTGTCTTCTTTTTCTGAAAGCACTTCGACCACTATGGAAGTGCAGAGCATTGGCTTGTCATGCATGAAGTTTCCCATAGGTAATACATAGCATGAGTCTTAAGCATAATCTCCAATTTTCAGTAAGATTTAACAGTTGCTTCTAAATTAGAACATGTAATTGAGGCGTTTTTGGGTTTTTTTTTTCCCCAAAGTAATGTGTTTCAGTTTACTGTCAGAATCGTTGGCAACAAACTTTGTGATCAATAGTCCATATAGATGTGTATTTTTAAGATCCTTAACCAAATGCTTAGGGAATTTCTCCTCTCGTAGCTTTACTTTAAAACAAATCTTACCAATGTACTTGTTCTGTAGTACTGTCTTAACACTTAAATCGTGTCAAAACCGAAAACTTAAGAAACTTCTAATACCTGAAGGCAATTGCTTAGAGTAAAGGGTGTGAAAACCAGGAGGTGAAAAATAGTATTTCCACTCCAAATAATACAATTTTTTTTTTTATGGCTCTAATTCATTAAGTTTCTCTTACTACTTTACAGAATTGGAAAGACTGCAGTATTTCCTGCTATAAACCTTGGCAAATTATACTTTAAAGATTTCAATAGATCCTTCTAATTTTTTTGCTTATAATGGTGGTTTTTCGACTAGGCTCTTACTAGTTGAGCCATGTTCTCAGGGCTGTTTTTTTTTTTTTAAGAAGTTAGCTGAATTTCATTGCTTTAATGTAACTGCTTTCAAGCCTCTTGCAGGTTTTTTTTTGTAATCCACAACGTACCCAGAACGGTGCACAGTCTGTAGCTTCACAATACAGGTAATTTTACAGAATCTGTAACAAAATCTTAATTTGTTGATGGTTCAAATCTCTTATGGTTAACTGCAGGTCAGTCTCACAGAAGTCAAAATTCAATAAATCCCACTTCTTTTTTTTTTTTTGGAGTTGAGTTGAATAATGTAGGGTGTAGTTTGTTACAGTAGAACTAAACTTCAGGAAAAGGAAGAAGTAAAAAAACAAAGACCATGTTGAGGATATTTTGAGTATCTCACTTGTACACTGAGAATATTAACGAAGGTGCAGACCCGGGGGTGTTGGGGTGGGTGTGTGGTGGAGCGTTCGGTGTGGTGCGTGCACCGAGAGCATGGGGAATCTCTCCAGCATCCTCAGTCTGACCCCTTGGCTGTTTGGCAGCTTGAGAGTAACTGGGTTTGTGAATTTAAAACAAAAACAAAAGGTTTGCTGTGTAGCACTGTGTCGCAGAACCATTCCCGGTTGTCCTGTGTGTTCCGTGCGGCTTTTAAAAACGCGAGGGAGGGGGGAAGGAATGATGGTGATGACTCATTTTTACTGATTCTAACAAAACCCAAACCCTGTGTTACAAATCATGTGAGTGGGGACGGGTGGTTCCAGCCCTCCGTTTTGGGGCAGTCGGGTTGTTTTGGAAGCTGTATTGTTCTCAACACCCTGCAAACGGTCGGGG
>NW_010309271.1:0-1715 GCF_000700745.2 Antrostomus carolinensis
CAGGCCGTGCCACCTCCGCGGTACCCCGCTCGCTGCTGCCTGGCCTCACGGCGCTGACAGTTAACGCCCTCTCTCCTAGTCCTTCAGCTGGTTCCCCACAGCGTAGGGCTGAGCCCCACACAGCAACGTTTTCGCTCTCCCGCCGCAGTTCAGCCTTCCTGCCGCCGTTTCACACAGGCGCCTCAGGGCAGGCTGCGCGCTGCTCTAGGCCTCGCTCCTGCCCCTCAGCGTTGACATTAGATTTTTCTGCATTTAAAACACTGATATATTAAGGATTTAAAAGTAACGCAAGTGCTTAAACCTGTTTAAAAAAAGCTTAAAAACTCTAAAGCTTGTGACAAATGCAGTGAAAGCACATTTAAAAGCACTCAGTTACCTGTCAGTTCTCAGCCCCTGTGAATGGCGAGGATGTGTAAGGAGCCATGTCTTAGAAACTCACTTAGTCACGTTGCATGAAGAGCTATAAAGTGAAGCATGCAAGAACACAAGTTTATTTAGCCTGTACGTATGTATAGCGACGCATTCTAATTACGTGATCAAGTAATGTAATCATACATGACTCCTTCCTCAACCTCTGCTGCTAAGTATACCTAAGGTAAGGACCGTGTTACAAACAGAAAGTGTTGAGGAAATAAATACATAAAATGTGTATTAAGCAATGACATGGCCAAATACAAGGACAACCTTTACTTCTCAGAATTATTGTCTAAACCTTACTGTTTAATGCGTATAGGTGTTTTATTACTATTGATTTGACAGAAACCCAGGAAATTGGTGAAATGTAACTTTAATACCCTGAAGTATATTGCAGTGTTCCTTTTTAGGATTTATTAAAATTTCACTTAGTTCAGGCAGAGATACTGTCACACTTACATTTATTTCTTTGAAATCTCTCAAAAACTCAGTGACAAGCATTCTTACTCTTTCAGGCGACTGAATGCAGAATTAGAAGTAAAAAGAGAAAAACTAGTGCGCCAGGCTGAAGAAGTAATGGTAAGTTATGCAGACTGTTACATAACTTAGCCTTGGTTCACATGCATCTAGGGTCAAGTTTCAAAAGAAATTATTTAGACCATGACAACTAAAAGTATTTTGGTTTCAAATGCAATCTAAGCTTTTACTTTCTTTTTTTCAAAATTGTAAACTTCTACTAAGAACACATCCAATAGTAGTTTTTATATAATTTCATCAAGAAGGTAGATGATCACATTGATGCATAGAGCATTTGTGCAGATATATACGTAAAACCACATATAAAACTTGTTTATGATGTTTAAGAGAAGTATCTGTTGGTGGGTTTATGTCTTAAATATGAAAAAAATAGTATTTGAGAACCAGATACTATTGCAATAACATCCTAGTGAAATAGGATCTACATTGTTCTAGCTGAAAGAAATATAAAGAATAAGCAACATAAATAGAAAATATATAGTTAGTAGGAAGTAAACTGTCTTAAAGCAGAAAGATTTCCTGTTTATTGTCAGTATTATCTTTTAACATTGGTGTAGCTTCATACCAGATAGAGTCAAGTTTTTATACTGAAATTGGACAAATTTTAAAAAGGGAACAGAGGAGGTATGGTTTATACCAAAACCAGTTTGGAGGTGTTCTACATATTAGATACATTAATTGTAAGTGAACTCACTCAAATAAATAAGGCTTAAAAAGCAAATTATTAAGTCTTCTGGAAAGCTGTACTTATCTACACTTTCCCT
>NW_010309271.1:1746-32844 GCF_000700745.2 Antrostomus carolinensis
CTGTAAAAACATATTCTTCTCTTTAGCTGTGGTAAGCTGAGGCTAACTGCTTGGCATGTGAATAGAAGCAGATGAAGCTTCCAAAATAGCATCTAGACTCTTTCCTTTAAAAAACAGCAACAACAAAACCACTTCACTTTTTTTTTTTTTTTTTTTTTTAACCCTTCACTAAATACAGCAGAAGATCAAATATTCTTAGGACACTTAATATACCAAATGGCACTGCCAGATTGCACACACATACATTTAACAGCAAAAGAATAGTCTAAGTTAAAAAAAAAAACAAACCCCAAACAACCAGCCAAACAAAACCCACAAAAAAAAGCAACACAAAAAACCTCCAACCAAACGTCAAACAGGACAACTGCATTTTGTTCTGGATTATGCTTTCTAACCGTAACTTAGCAACATAGAAGCAATCTAACATTCAGACTGAATTATTCTCTAAAGTACATACAACATATCAGTGTCCAATTACGGTCATATTGCATGAATAAAGATTTGTTTTTAAGGCTTATTGTGCAATACGGAAAACTGAAAATTTGTTCCACCTGCTGTGCATTTGCTACTACTGTATTTCAGGGACAAAGGAAGGAGGGTAACAGCATCTCAGATGATAATAAACTGGGCAAAAGTTTTACAGGCAAATGGCAATTACATGTTGTGAAGCAGAAATAAGTGTTGGAGGATAACAATGGCATTTTAATTTTTAGCCATCTTTTCCTGTGTTTGAGAAGTTCTTTTCCACAGTAGACTATAGTTTCAAATCTTTTCTAAAGCAGACTATAGTTGTGATCTGTGATTTATGAATATATAATTAATCTTTAATGAATTATATTACTACAAAATTTACTTTTTTTTTTTTTAAATAAAGAAAGGCCGACAAGAGATACTATCTAGACCAGTTTCAGTACAGACTAAGTCACATGAAGACGACAGACAGAGGTATGTGCTTTGCAACTGCTGCATATAATTCATGGGGAATCTTTCACACTGATCCTGTGCACCCTGACTAGTGCACTAGGCATGCTCCCATTTTGTCTGTCTTTGCAGCATACTAGATTAGTGGAGTCTTATTTTTTTTCCTATTATTTGAAACAATTGATACTAAGTAAATGTTCCTTGTTATTTCACGGAAGTCTTAGTTTTGCTGAAATGTTCTATCTAGGATGCCAAGTAGTGCTGACATCTGTAAAAAAGCAAGGTAAGGTAATAGGTTTCTTTGCCATACAAAACAGTAGACACTCAGCAATAGATAGTTTTTAACCAGTTCAGCAGATAAAGCTAAGCGATAGATACTGGTTCACATTTAACTTGGCCTAAACGTTCCTGGGACAGGAAGTGCTTGATTAAAAAAACCCAAACACAGAAACCTAAGACAGATAAACATTCAGCTGCCACCCTCTGGAACCTGCATATCATTACACTTCTGAGGCTGACACACCTTTGGCCTGTGTGAACATAGGTACAACTGAGAGTTTTAGCTTGTACATTCAAACCCGTTAGCTCTAGAATGGATACACAGCCGTATTTACTTAGTTGTTCAAGGGTTTGTGTATTGATAGTACAGGAAGGGGGTTAATTTAAGATAGACTAATACATGGTTTATCAAGGATCTGATCTGGTAGGTTCCTAAATTTGTGATGCCACTAATCTGGATGAAGATACAGGGCCAGACTACATGGTGCTTCAAATGTTAAGCTGCAGTTAAGAAACTGTTTTGAAATAATATATGTGAAAATCTGCTAGAGATTATAAAATAATTACTTTCGTATAAAGTAAAAGTGAAAACACAAAGTGAGTTTTTTAATGAATGTAAAAGAGATTTTCAGTACACCAAAAGGTGCGACAGGAAGTCTGCTGGCTGGTATAGCCAGAAGTTTGCTACTATAGTTAAAGTTGTTCATGAGCTATTTTAAAGTCATATCTGTCAGCTGTAGAGGGGAAATAAAACAAACTCTATATGTTACCAGTATAATCATGCTTTGCAAACAAATTCTGGATCTTGCTTTAGTTTTCTGTTCTATTAGATGGATTTTTGATCAGTAGACAAGATTTGAAAGAACTCCAAACTGGAGTTGAATTATAGGGCTGTTTTATGAAGTAATATGATTGAAGGATTCAGCCCTGCAAAGGGAGTTAACAGCTTTGATGGTATACATTTGAAATAAATAATGGGAGTGCTGGAAGAATTAAGAAAAATATTGGCAATTAGCATGTCACAGTAGCAGCTGATCTACCAATTACCTACATAAATTAAAACGCCTTAAAACAACCACAGTGTGTGTTCTGGTAAACACTTATGTGAGAGACGAACTGAAATCCCATGCTGTAGTAAAAAAAATTAGAAATGTGTGCTAGGAATTAGGCATACTGATTAACCATGAGTGAACATTGAGGCCATTCAATTAGATTAGTTCCAAGTATTTAATATTTCATTAAAAAATTTTTTTCTTTCAAAATTGTGCAAGCAGATAAGCCATAAATCTAAAGGAAGCACTTGAGAGATTTTTGAAATACCCATTTGAATTTCCATTGATTCCTTTAAGGAGAACAAACACTAAAGCAACTGGAAAGAAGGAGAGAAATTGAAGCAGAATAAGAGGTAGTATTGGGGGGCAGGGGAAAGACAGGTTAAGAGAAAGAAATGAGTAAGCAAAGTAAAAGAAAAAAGGCAACAAATACTAAAGTCACTCTCCAAGTCAGTGTATATTTTCAAATAAGTTGTTCTGGAGTTTTTATAGCATAATTTTTGCAGAGAAGCTTGAATTACATGGAGACAAAGCAGCTCCAGTGACACCACATTGAAATCAGCTTTTGTTTACACTTTCACTCTTCAGAGCATTGCCAGGCTCATGGTGATGGGAACTGTACGCGCATGGGCAAGCACGCTATAGGCTTTGAATAGGATTAGCAAACACAAAGGGTTTGCTCATGCACATGCATCTCGTGTTTACATGCAGAGATGGAATTTTTAAACATTAGCTTCTGTTTCAGTGTTGCCACAATCCTCTAGCTACTTATTTGTATACCTTTTCAGAATTTACACATTAATTTCACTTACCAAACAATATAGAACTGTATTGTGAGGTTTTAAAAATGGGTTGTCATGTATGGGGAAGAAAAAAGAAACCATTAAGGTTAAACAGGTTTGAGTGAACAATGAGGGGTGTTTTTTTGTTTTGTTTTTTTTTTAAAAAGAAGGCCCTGAGACAACAGATATTGTAGGAACAAATTGGTCTATTGATGGAGAGAATATTATTTTTTAATTAAGTATAGAAAGTGTTGTATTTTCGTATTTTTCAGAATAACGTGTAACTGCTGTTTCTGTGACAGCAAATCCTTACCTCCTGCATGCTCCTAAAGCTAGCCAATAGGAAGGGAGCATGAGGAAAATAGGGTAAATAGACAAAAACTAATCATCCTATTCTTGAAGTCTGTTGCCAGCCACACACAGACGATTTCTCCAGTTTGGGGTTGGTGGGTTTTTTTTGGATTAATAAAATCTGGAGCTTTGTGCAGATAATTCTTGTTGATGAATGGATGTCTGTGAAATTTTTAAAGGCAAGATCTAAACATTTGCTCAAATCAACAGGGCAGAAAAAATGAGATGACTTGATGTGCCTGAAATAGAAATTTTATGCCAAATCTTTTATAAACCAGCATTTTAACTGAAGTAAAAGATTGTAAAGGCTAGTAAAAAAGTAGCCTTTAAGTGCAATAACACAGATTCACATAACTCATTCTGAAAGCACAAAAGTTACATATATGACCAGAAACTTGACCTGAATAGTACACAGCATGCTAAAACTTTCTGCTTGTTTCCAGCAGATTTTAAAAAGAATCACTTAACCTGAAGTTCAGTTACTAGGAAGCATGGTTTTCAGACAAATAAGCAGATAAGAAAGCTGCTTTTTAATTCATTTTTTTAAATCTATAAAATGGATACAATATTTATAATATATATTTCAGAGAAAAATCTGTGAGGCTTCATTTATAAATTGCTCTCACCTCATATTCACTTGGTAGTCCCTGTCAATTGACTTGACAACAGTCAACCTGAGCATACAATTGCACCCCCTCTTAGTATGTAGAGGCCCTTGGTTTATGTCTTAATTTTCTTTGTATTAATTTAGGGATATGTATGTCAGGTGGGCATATTAACCACTGAGCTGTTGCTGATGCACCTCTCCTATGAGGACAGGCTGAAAGAGTTGGGGCTGTTCAGCCTGGAGAAGAGAAGGCTCCGGGGAGATCTTATAGCGGCCTTCCAGTACCTGAAGGGGCTGCAAGAAAGCTGGGGAGGGACTTTTCATAAGGGCAACTAATGACAAGACAAGGGGAAATGGGTTTAAGCTGAAAGAGGGTAGGTATAGATTGGATGTTAGGAGGAAGTTCTTCACTGTGGGGGTGGTCAGACACTGGAGTGGGTTGCCCAGGGAAGGTGTGGATGCCCCCTCCCTGGAAGTGTTTAAGGCCAAGTTGGATGAGGCTTTGAGCAACCTGGTCTAGTGGAAGGTGTCCCTGCTGATGGCAGGGGGGTTGGAACTAGATGATCTTTAAGGTCCCTTCCAACCCAAACCATTCTATGATTCTATGATCTTTGGTAATGGACCATCAGACTCTCTTGCTGAAGCTGATAACACTGCATACTGGCCAGGTACTCCCTGGTGGAGGGAATCATTGATCTAATAAGCCAGTAGTTGCAGCAATCACCTGGATTGTGAGGGAAGAGATTCAGATTCTGGTACATAAGTAAACTATTGTATTAGATACCCTAGATTCACCAGGTGATTTAGATAGCAAATGAAATGGAATGGAAAGACAGAGAATGAGACTGAATTTGTGACTGGACTTGGTATATGTTCCCACCTTAGCTATATTGTTTATTCTAAACATAAAATGTTATTCTCCTGATTCTGATGAGGGGGTTGAATTTTTATTGTAAAATGTTTAATTTGTTATGCATGTTCAGTGATTTTTTTTTTTCTGCAGAGATCCACTCTATCCTGAAGTTTCATCTCTTACACACTCACATGCCAAGGTATCAAAATCAAAACTACCCTGGTTAATTTATCTTCTAGTATAGTTTCCACATATTACTTCCAGTTTTGAGGCTGTGCTACACAGGGGATTTATATATGTGGGAAGCCAAGAGGAAATGATGGTCAAAGCAGCGCTACAGGAACAGTGTTACCGGGGTTTCTCAGTGCCACTTATGGATTGAGATTAGGAGCAAACTCAATAGTCTCTAATTACAGTTACAGTGAATCTTTTGGGAGGTAAGCTAAAGCTTCCAAAATACTGTCTTCAGTTACTTACCAGAATACAGTAGAAAAAAGCCTAATTTTTGAAGAATGTTTATTTGAGTGAAAGTAACAAAAATACTGTTAGGTCTTCCTTCTACAGGGAATTTAGAAGATTAAAATAATGCATAAAAATAGCATGGTTTTGAAGGTATGATAAGCATTTTTCAAAGAAAAACTACACTGTGTTGACAGTCCAGTAGTTAATATCTTGATAATAGCCGAGAGCCTTGCTTGTGCATGAATTTGTTTCTGAGCACATGCGCAAAAACTCCCATAAGCAAGTGTCTATTGGGTGTATTATAATTTGGGCATATGGACATGAAAGTTGCAAGATAAAGACAAGTGCAAAAAAAACTGGAAAATTTTGCTTTTGAAAGTTTGGAAAGCATGGTTTGTAAAGTATCTTTGAGTCTGAATATATTTAAAAAAAAAACCCCACAAAAAACACTAGGAAAAGTAATTCCTAACTAATTAAAAAAAATCGCTGCTTTCTGAAAAAAATTTGTAGCTAGCAAACAAGAAGAAATGTGCTTCCGCGCCCGTGGCTCAGAACAGACCATACTCTGGAAATAAGGGAAAAAGAACAGCTTCAAGGTATATTATACATATCTCTGTTTGTAATAAAATATTTTAGTTGCTATTTTTTTCTATTAGGTTACTTTTATTCATGTATTCTTCTATATTTATATATATTAGTATAAATAAATGTATCAAACTTTTGGTCCTCCTCAGTCAGCTCCACCATGTAGCTATCTCTGTTTACTTGCAGAGAGCACCAAAAATCACATTAGTGAACATGTATGATTAATATTACAACAATGAAACTGTTGCTTTCTCCTCAAGCACTTCCCAAGGCTGACAGTTAAACTCTGTTAACTCCTTCAGTGCAAGGATGCCTAATGAGTGTACACGTGGGAAACACATCATCTGAGGCAATACAAGAGAGCACACTTAGGTGGTGAAGACTGATTTGCGATCAGACTTGTGATGGGAAACACAAGGCCCTCAAGGGTCTCCCCTACTTTGGTGAATCTTGGGCTCACAGGACAAGAGAGAGTCAGTACCACAGCTTTCAGGGCTTCCAAGCTGAAAAGCTTCAGCACTGTAGATAGCAAATTCAAGGTTGTAAAAGCAAGAAATGGAGATCTGGACAAGAGAAAAGAGTAGAGAAATGCATGAAATCCTGGGAGCAAATTAAAACAGCCACAAGATATGGACAAATAGCAAAGTAGGATGAAATTTGTCTGCAAGGTGGCAGAATATGGAATTGACACAGGCTGAGGTTGTCTATCAGGACTTAGGAGTCACTTGTGGACCCTTTGGACCTCCCCTGGGCAGTTCAGGGGAGGCTGTCATGCTGCCACCACTTCTTAAGGTTTAGAAGTGCAGATACAGGACCTGCAGTGTGAACCCAAAGTTACAGGAGAAAGTTAGCAGCTAGAGGGAGTTTGGAGGCTGCATTGGGATGGGCATATATTGGAATAAGCATTTAGGAGCTTCAGATCCTTTGGGAACTAATGTCATCTTTCTATAAAGGAAAACTGAGGAGATATTCTATGTAGCAGATGTGTCACATACTTTGTATTTTGGTTTTATGAAAACTTTGGTCTGCAACTACTAGGGTCAGTGAAGTTTCCTAGTCAGGTACAGAAATTGTGATAGTAAGGTATGAGTATAGCTAAAGAGGACAGAGTTCTAGAAAAGTTAAATTTTGGAGGGGGGGGAAATAGCAGAATTTAAGGCGGAGGATAGTACCTAAACCAAGAGAACATTCCTGTTTTTGTCTTTCACTTTGATTTAGTTATGAAGTTGTTGGATGAGAATACCATGCTAAAACCTTCTCAGTAGAAAATGGTGCTGTTTTTCTGCTTCCTACATTATAATATGTAAAATCTTGTAATTGTTTATGTGGAATATGGTAAAGGTATTTTACATAAAGGAAATGAGAAATTTCTATTAATGCATCTTTCATACAAATGCGAGCAATGAAGTTGCGTTAGGTAAATAACTCTGTATACTTGTAAAAATAGCAAATAAGCTATGTTTTTGTAAATTTCTTTTTGTATTATAAATTTTAAATCTAGAGTTTGCTTTTTTTTTTAGTTCAAAAATAAGAAACCTGGAAGTACGAAGTGCTGATCATGTTGCAGTACTGGAGGACTGTGTAGATTTTTCTTTAGCAAAAACAATAAGCAAAATTGAAGAAAAACTAGAGAGAGGAGGCTTACCAGATTGTCTAGATGATGATATTATTCCAAGCCCTGGAAATGAAATTGGAGCAGGTAGGTTTCCTCCCATGGTTAAGTACTTTTATTCTTACTTCCTGACTGTTAGAAATGGGTTCTCCTGGGGAAAAAAAAAAAGGCAGAGTTCCTGTAGAAATTACAGGGAAAGTTCCAAAGCCCTTAAGTTAAAGGAAAAGGAAAATAATGTTTTTCTTCTTTATGTAGTCCTAGAGGAAGATCAGGTCATATATGAATAATCATGGGGAAAAGGGAAATTTTATCTTGCTTTCCACCGTTGTATGAAGACATTTGGATGGTTACATATGTTGAGAATGTGCATAACACTTCATTAATTTCACTGAGGAAATAGAAATACATGATGCTAAGCTTGTCTTTCCAAAGAGATGAGCTTCAGTCCTTTGCACAGATTCTGCCTTTGGAGGAAAAAGCCTTTCCTCAGATCAATGCTGTGGATCTTGGCAAGTGGCTTAAATGAAGTAATGTTTCAGCTACAGTGCTTGGATGAGAATCCTCCAGATACTTTCCCACTCCAAATGGTGTGTTTATGTTTGTCCTAGAAACAGAGTAGGAAAAGGGATTGTGGCATTTGTCAGTGAAGCTAAAGGCACGATGCACATCTGTCTTCTTGGCTCTAGTGTGATACAAGTGGGTTCATGTAGTTTCTTGCAATGCTAAAGCAAGCATGAAGTCGGAGATTCACTGCAGTAGTACAATATGCACAAACTCTCATCTTTTAATCTAACAGCTTGATGGCAACAAGCATGCCAACACAGAAATAGCTCGATTTCTAACCTCATGTAATTCTGTGCAAGTATTCTGTTAGTAAGTCTCTCAAAACAGATCCTCAGATATCTTTTTTTATAGTCTTGTTACTGAACTAGTGGGGATCGACTTGTAAGGGATTCCTTAGGCTTATGTGCCTGTGCTAGACATTTCAGGCCAACATGCTGATAAGGCTCCATAGCATTGTCCTTTCCCAGAGCTTCTTGCAGTGCTTTTCCTGGACTTAGGTTCCATATCTTTATTTCATGATCACAGGTTATCACAGCACAGCCATTTTTCTGCCAACACAGTATCTTACACATTATTTTTCTCAGGGGCTGTTGTTGTGGGTTATAACTCAACTCTGCAGTAACAAGCAATGATAGAAGCACACAGACATTCAGAAGGCTGAAGATGAAGCTCTATTTGTATCTAATATATCCTCACACATACAAACAAAATACCTGAACGTGTTGTCAAACTTCATGTTAATCTTCAGATTTTTTTTTTTTCAGGAGTTCAAGACACCTATTCTTTCTTGTAGGGTATCAGAATCCCTCAGGTGTCCTTTTCTTGTTTACCATTCCCTAAACTTTTGGTTACTTTATAACCTAAGACCATCCTATAAAGTGATACCCCCTTCCCCTTATCAGCCTCATCAGGTGATTAAAATTGACCAGTTAGAAACTAATTGTTTAATTATCTTTACCTTTTGTAAGAATTCAAACTAATTTTGGATCATAACCACCTCCCAGTACTGACCTGATTCTAGTAGTGCTCTTGGATTTTCAACCAAGTTTACTACTAAGTGCTCTTAATGACACAAAGCTGTCTAAGACAGAAGAGAAGTTGTCTGTAGACTAATAAAATAATGAGTAAAAGAGGAAAGAAAATGTTAAAAAAACAACCAGTTTTTGCAGGTAGTGGTGTAGAGTGATCTGTCATGGAGCTGATGTTCAATATACAGAAAAATAATCTGGAAAAAAGGAATGATAGCTGGTCAAGAAATTTCTATATGAAACAATGATTTTAGGATAGTTAAAACCAACATCAAAGTGTTGGATAAGAATCTCATTGTATTGAGTGTTGCGATAGAATGGAGGTTTATATTCAACATTAAAGAGTGCAAAGTAATGCTGATAGAAAAAATGCCAATTACACCTACTTCTGAGTTGGACTTTGTTCAGTTATTACTAATTAGGATGTCTCCAAAAGCATAAACTTATTGCTTGTTCAGGCAAACTGATCGTTAGAAATCTTTCAGAAGATAACAGAAAACAAAATATTGTGCTGTTGTCATTATGCTGTTATGTAATAGATGCTGTGCTACCCCATATTGAGTATGAGACACAGATCTGCACAGCCCATCTCAAAACCAGTATGTAGAACTAGGAAAGATATAGGAAGGGGTATGTATAGAGTAGCCATTAGAAGCATGGAACAACTTGAATTTGAATCTTCAATTTGAGAACAAGACAATTGAGGGCAATATGAAAGATTATGGAGTGAAAACAGGAATGGTAAAGGGAAAGCTGAATTTTTGTCATGCAAGCACTAGTAAATGCCACATTAACTTGGATTTAAAGGAAGCTATTCAAAGTGTTTTTCTTTCACATAATGCATAATTAAATTAGCCAATTCCTTGCCACAGGATATTGTGAATGCCAAACTATGATCTATTTTATGAAGAAAATCAAACAACTTAATAGTATAGAAGTACATGAAAGTATTAAACTTGATGGCTTCAATATGGTCTCCATCTCAGGATAGCCGCTAGTTACCAGAAGCTCATAAGGATGTAACAGGAGGAAAAAAAGTCAGTCTATATCTTATTTTTTCATGGTGTTTTCCTAAATCCTACTTATTATTGACCTATGCAGGGTTACAACTTAAGCTGCTGATAAGTTGATAAGGAAGGCTGGGTGAAATTAAAAGTATTCCTGTTAAAGCAAATGAACACATATACCCATCCATCCCTTCACATTCAACTCCGGATACTCCTCCACTTTATTCTTTTCCCCTTATACCTGCTGTGAATAATGGTTATTCCTCTATTGCTCAACCTGATCTTCATGCTGTTTCCATGCTTTGTGCCTGTGGAAGTTCAGGGGGAGTCCTTGTGAATGATCTGGGGAAATGGTGGGGAATAGGGAGTAAAAGAACACACTGTCCACACACAGCTTGTTTTGTCATGACAGCAGTATGTTTCTTAGCTGTCCAGGAGCAAGGAAGTACTTCATTTGGAAAAACATCTCATGAAAGTGATTTAATTTTAAACTATTAATTGAATAATATTAGCAGTGTACTTTAAAAAAAGCACAGACTACTGTGTGAGAGGGGTATTTACCTATTAGGAGGGTTTTGCAGGCTACATTTAATTGCTTGTTATGAGCAGTTTAAAACTGCTTTGGGTGTAACTACACAAATTGCAGCTATACATTGATTGCAACATAGACATACCCTACAATATAGTTTTCTTGACTTCAGTCACAAGGAATGCTGTAATGTATAGCATAGTATGTCAGAAGTTTCCAGTAAGTTTCAATTTTGAGAATTATGAGTTTTTTACATTTTAAAGATGTCAAGTTCAGTCAGTAAAAGGAAAAATGCATACAAAGCTTTGCCTAAGAATGAGAAACTTGCAACATTTATTTAGAAATCTGAGGTTTTATTTGCCTGTTTCTCTTTAATAATTATAAACAATGTGTTTTTAAAAACAAGAAGATGAAAGTGAGTTCTTACATCAGTCTTGCTGCTTTGCTACATTGAATAATAAGTACTTGTGGATATTAAATGTAACTTTTTATATTCACAGAAGCTCAAATCAGATTTCTTAAGGCAAAGTTACGTGTTGTGCAGGAACAGCTGGATAGTGTAGTGTGTGAATGCAAGAAAAAGGTAAGAGCTGAGTTTTATTATCTGTAGAAACAGAGTTCTCAAGATTACGCTTGATGTAGGGGACTGTATTTGGAATTACATATTTGGGCAGATCAGACTGAAGTTAAGGCAGTGTGAAGCTACACTGGTATTTTACTGTTAGCATGTACTACAAGTGAGTTTTTATGATCTGCACTGTCTGGCAATATATTTTCAGGTGATGCTCAAACCTTTCTTGAACTGTAAAACCTTAAAACCTATTCCCCAGGCCCAAATGTTTTAATGTGCGATTATGACATTCAGAACATATGGCAAACCACCTATATGTTTTCTCTCAAGCTTTTAATTTAAAGAGCAGCATGGTATTCAATAAAGTTTTTTTATATATAGGTACCTGGAGAAAATCTTTAGAAGGAATTAGATTTTGATATTTTATCTCTGTACTTTATACTTTATTTAATTTCATTTTTATCAATACAGTTTGCTTCTGCATTTCAATACTATGATCAGAAGAAAGTTGTTTCATTAGATTTTAAAGACATTTTCACTTTCAAATAAAATATAGTTTTGTCAGTAGCTATTGAACTTCATCATTCCATGCCAAAAATACTACAGAATTCAGTTACTATAGCAGATGACAGAAGACCACCTCGTACCTATTCTTGTCCTGCTCCTACAGCACTCTGTAGGTAGATGTATTGTTTTGGGTACTGGTTTCTCTGGTGTGAAAATAAGTTTATTATATTCAGAAGGTCACAAAAACTTGATACTGGCAAAGCCCTGAGACAGATTCTGTGTTTTGTTCCAGTCCACAGTCCAATTTATTATAAAGAAGCAGTAAATCTGTTTTAAATATAAAGAAGTGGGAGTTTCTTAACATAGGACAAAACACATACATTTCCCAGGTGAGAAACCTGCATTCCTGTGGGCTGAGAGACAGGAGAGAAAGACTTGTTTTCATGGAAACTCAATTTCTGTATGTGCCTTGATTTTTTTTTTCTTAAAGAAATGAAGGGCATAATGTATCTCTGAAATAACCTACATAAATATTCACTTAAAATTTTTAAAAGGTTATAAAAGAAAAATGCCTTGAAACTATAATGTTTAATGTGGGATGTAATTGCCAGTAGGTCATGAAGCTAACCCAGAATTCAGTTGATAAGAGAATCTTGAATTTGAATACTTGATATATCCTGGATCAAAACCAGATAATCTCTTAAAACATAATGGACTGATATATCAGCAGTTATGCTCTCTTCTTTTTCCTAGAATTTTTCCTAAAGTGTCTGTTTAGCTATTCTCACAAAAATGTCACAAAATATCTGTGTGCCACTATTATTCTACAACATTTTGATAGTTCTCAAAACCTTTGAACTATGAGAAATTAAATGTTTTACATATTGCTATAAGACAGTTCCAGGTAAAAGACTGCAGAAAATTAAATAAGGAGAGTGTTACTGGTTTTTGAAGTATTGTCCTGGTAAATTGGTGTTTTGTTTTCTTGGTTTGTCTTAGTTGTTTCTTTGCTTAAAATTGTTGTGAAATCCATCATGAAGGATCTAAACATTTAAAAATAGCATAATTTTAAAAAAAAAAAAAATCACTATCTCCATATCTACAATATGTATATTTTTACTGCCTTTTATTTACAAACCATTACTATCACATTATCCTACTGCTTCCTTGCAATAATTTAATTGCATTTTTTTGCTAATTACTGTCAAACAGCATGATGAAAATCAGAATCTAAAATCTCGGCTTAAAGATGCAGAAGAAGAAAACACCAGACTGCAACGAACAATCAGTATGCAACATTCTCAGACTGAAAAGTACAAAATATTGTCACAAGAAGCAAACAAAAAAAGTGAAGGGTTACAACAAGAGGTCATTGCACTAGAAAAGGTATTGCAGGTATTAGTCTCATTTATCTCATGAAAGTGAAAAAACCACATCAAATCTACCCTAGTTTGATAGATTCATATCCAGTGATGCCGTTAGTGTTTCATTCTGATAACACTTTTAGGAATTGTATTTTTTAATGGTCTAATGACTTTTTTAAAGGAAGAAATAATGTAGTTTGCTAATTGCTTTTCTTCTGCTTCTACAATCATATATTTCTGTATTTTAAAATTAAATTCTTGTGTAAAAGACCCACCAAGAGACAAAACAGCCTTTTAATAAAATGCTGTCAAATTCACAAAGAATCTTGAAAAATACAGGGAAATTTTATTTTTCTGGTTTTAATTATAGTTTTTAAAAAAATACTTCTGATAATAAGAGTTTTATGGTAAACTGTAGAACCTGGTGAACATTTTTTTTTTTAAAAAAAGAAACAACCTAAAAACCAAACACCTGCAGCTTACATTAGTGTCTTCTGCAGGTAGAGGAAGAGATGTGTCTTTGTTCTTGACAATGAACTGTTTGAAAACCAGTCACTCCAACTTGGATGCACCAAAATTAACCTGGCTCCTGCTGTAGGCCACATATGCAAAATTGTATACGTGCCTAGTTGTAGCAGATGGCCTGCATACACAGCTTTGTTTGTTTGGAACTTAATCTAAGAGCAGCATGTGTTTTTCTTTAATTACTCAGAGCTAGAGAGGCTGACTTAAAAAAATCATGTAATACATACAGTATATTGTAGTACATGTAATATAACCAGGAGAATGTTTCCCTTAAAATTTAGGGAAAACAGAACACAACTCAGCCTGACAGTCTCATTATACTTTCATTAAATCATACTATGCATTTGTATAGGCATGCTTTCATCTTAACATTATGTAGTTCTGGCATTTTAAAACTAAAATGTTCTTTATGTGCATATTCTTGGAGGTTTTAAGTTCCCTTAAATAAGTACCCTGATTGTTGATTCCGTCAGGAAAAGTATTCAATAGTAGTACTCATACGACTCATCGGCTCACGGTAAATAGGGCTCAGAGACTGGCCCAAAGCCATTTAGGCCATTCCTTTAAACCAAGACAGGATAGATTATATTCAAGCCATCCTGGACCTAAGTTTGTTTAACCTGTATTTAAGACTTCTGTGATGGCAATTTCTGTAATTTCCTTGGACAGTCTGTGCTGGTTCTTGTACACAGTCACAGTTAGAAAGTTTTTCCCAGTGTTGAGATGTCTGTTGTGATGAAAGGTTTATTCACTCCTGCTGTACAGCTACCATATCCAAAATATGGTTGCTTTCCTCACTTGTCTTTGCACTGGATCTGCCACCCTCAGTTGCTTCAATTATTCCTAATAGGTTGTGTTTCATAAAATTTCTCAAGATTACTGATCAGACATGATCTTGACAAATAGTGGTAGTTCTTTAAAATACTGAGAAGGCAAAAAAGGCAGGTATATGTAATGAATAGTTCTCTGCTGATTCACAAGTTATTTTACATATTTTTTCTGTTACAAGAAGAAAATCATCTAACTGCCAAAAACATGCATTTAAAAATCATTCTGCAATAACTGCTTAAATCTCCTATGCACTTAGCAATCTGAAAACTATGTTATCCTTTAGTTATGAAGTATTATTCAACGCTATATAATTAATGTTCTTGTAGATTAATTCTAGATGTATGTTTAAAAACAATTTCCTGTGAACATGGGCCTGAATTTGTACTGCTGTGCTGCTAAGCTCTCAAGATCCATACTTTCAGAGAAAGTTTTCTGTATAATTGAAATAGCACAAATGTAACATCTGATTTTGGGGCTTTTATTGCTTTTGTTGCTGTTTCTGTTGCAACATAAATAGTAGCAGACTTAAGTTGTGATACACACTTTCTCGAGCTTCCTTAGATTTTCAACAGTTTACACAATGTTATTAATCTCCCAGCTACTTTTCATTTTATGTGCCTGGCAAAGATTCTCACCTAATTTTCACAATTTACCAGAAACATAGTAATTAGTTTTTTATTTTTACATTTAATTCTTTTGGTGTTTGATCTCTGAGAACATTTCTGCTGAACACCCATCTCAGGTGCCAGCTGAATTCTGATGCTCCCCAAAACCTCTATCCTCTTCTTTACAGCATTCTTTTTTTTTTTCCCCATTCATTTGATCTCATAAATTTTATCACCTCTCCTGTCTTTTTTCACCACCTGCCTACAAGAACATTCCTCCCTCTGTGTTCTCTCTCACTGGTTAACTCAGTGTGGCTATAATGTTGAATAATATTGAAGAGGGAAACACCAAAGTTTTGCTCTTACTCCTTTTAAGGCTTTGTGCAGGGATTTTATAATTTGCCTTGAAGAAGGGCTCAATGTTAAGCAAGCATTCTCTCAAACATTTTTGGGGGTGGACAGGTGTTGCCTTCTAAAGGTGAGTTTTCTAAAGACAGAAGTGCTGTGTATGCTTGCTACTGGGAGGAAAGAAAACCTGCTGGGAGGGTTACTCACAGACCAGCTCTCTGGTATCACACCTCCTACTGATATTCAAGTGCCTCAGCCATGCCAGAACAGTAGAGAAAATCCAGAGATTGAAATGGGATGCAGTTTTAGAAAGTAGTCAGTTTTTCCCCCTTTTAGAGAAACATTTTATGAGAAAATTAATCCAGCTTTAACTTAAAGTATTGAAGAAATAGCAGAAACCTTGCCTACTTATAAAATACTTATTTCAGGCATTTTTAAGATTAAAAACTTGGAGTCAAATATATTTGACAATATACCCTCACTGGATGACTTGCAAAAAAATCCTTGATAAGATATTATGTATGGCAGTAAATGTCAAAAAGCCCTAAGAGAATTATTAGAATTCTTTCATTAAATGATACGATTAGCTGATACATAATTTGCATTGCATGCAGACTATTTTTTTGGTCATTAAGTGCTTGAAAGGCTATATTCCAAAGCTTTTCATAATAATGCAGAATAAAATACATAGCATGAAAGATTTAGTTGACCCTATTCACAGCTCCATCTTAATACAAGACAAAGAGGTTTGTATGCTGTGCAGGTTGTTTTCTTTGGAAACGTGGGGGTCGGTTCCCAGCAAACAAATTTGCTTTCCCTGATGGTGCACATGCGCGTGTTCCAGGGAGGGGCTCTGCTCCCCTACTAGCCAGGCTTTTACCCATCTTTTTTTAATCACTCAGATGGACAGGCTAGCAATGAAATAAAAATGTTGAAGCAACATCAGATTTTGTAAACTCATGGAGGAGACACATTCACCAATAGAATTTTGGAGGATTACTGAGATTCATCTTACTCTCCTGTTTTCTTCATCCATTTTGGGGAAGATTCAAAGTTTCCCAGAAATACCTATTCCAGTTAATAACTTTACCATAACGTCTTTGCTGCATACACTTGTCAATTATTGTGTATTTCTTGGGTAAGTGATGTGGAAATTAGAAGTAACCACCACAAGAGCTGGTATGGCATTGAGAAATACAACAGTTATTCATAAATAAAGCTGTCTGAGGGTACAAGGTTAACAACAAGCCCACTGTCTACCCTGGTTAGGTTAAAAGAATCTTTCTGTGCCCATTACTAAAAATTTTATAATCTTTTTAAAAAAAGTCTTTCTTTTTCACAACTGACAAGATGTGCTCTTTCTGCCAGAATTGTTTATTTCTTCTGCTTTGTCTTTTATCTATATTCCCTGATCTTTAAGCTCATTATGCTGCTCCTCATCTCGGTCTCTTTTTCTCATTTCCCTACTTACAGTACTATGAAATACTATCATCAGAGATAAGAGGGAGCTGTTTTGATTGTTGCCATAAACACTTGATGAAATATTTTCTGCTAGATGAACTAGTTACTACCCTCAGCCATCTTCAGTAGGCTGTTTTAACTTTTTGTTGGCAACTGCATGTAGTAATCTCTGGGGAAAAAGAGGTAAAAGGAACGGTGGGAGGAAGCAGCTGGGAATACTGGCCACCATTCCAAAATCTGCCCCAGAGTCAACATACTGACGGTTTTTCTCTTTCTCTGACTAAGTATTTACAAGGTTTTTCAGTCAATCCTGTGGTCTGACATGATCAGCTCCACAATTATTCTAAGAGAAGTTCAAAACAAAGATGAGAAAGATCCCTTTGCAAGATTTCAAAGGAGAAAGGGCTGTTTTAATGGTGGAATTAATGGTCTTTGAGACAGATTCTATCTGCAGGCCAAAGAAGTCCACAGAATCTTTAAGTTTTCAAGGGTGAGCCTTGCTGTAAATGTGTTGTCTATATGGGATTCATTAAAATACCATTTTTCATAATGTTTGTTTTTATCCTTTGCTTCTTAAATAGGAATTGGAGAATCTAAAGCGTGTGCAAAAGCAGGCTGCAACCAGTCAGAATGCAACAGAGGTTCGCTTAAACAGGGCCCTGGAAGAGGCGGAAAGGTATAAACTGGAGCTGAATAAACTGAAGCAAAGTAACAAGGTATCGTGGCTTAGGAAAACAAGTTCCAACCTGTCATCACTCAGCAAGCTAGAATGAGACAAAAGGCTTGATCAGCTTTGGAAGTGCTGGGTCTCTTATAGACAGTCCCAAAATTAACTTAGAGCAAGTCACCAAAGTCACCTATACAAGAGGAAGAAGTGTACAGAATAAAGTTAGAGCTTTTCTGATTTTCCCCATCTGTGTGGAAATTAGAAATAGGGAGAAGTACACATACACACCTAATAGATGCACAGGCAAACCTTGGCTGTCATCTTTGAGTTTTTCCGAGTTTTGATGTGAGAATAGTTTGATTAATCTCATTTCTTTTCAGAAGTGTCATGTGTCGCTGCTGTTTGTCATTTTGTTATGTAATGCCAAGTTTCATTGGTTAAAGCACTGCTTTCATAATGAATACATTTCTCCTTTTCTTCCCATGGTAGGATGTAGCTAACCAAGAACTCAAAACAATTGAAGATTTAAAAACAGAAAACAAGAAACTGCTGAAACAAAAAGGAGAGCTAATGACAGGTTTTAAAAAGCAGTTAAAGTTAATTGATATTTTAAAGAGACAAAAGGTAAGGACCAGAGTAGTGTTATATTGTTATATTTCAATTAACAACCTCTCTTGTCTCTTGTCAAGTAAGGCATTAGTGTAAACTGGAGCCCCGAGAGTGGGAAGACTGAATGCAGCAGCCTCACTTTTATTAGTGCATATTGCTAATATTTTGCTTTATAGCAAAGGCTGATCTTCTTTTGAATTGACTCCATTCCTAACTTGGAACATAAACCCTGTCATGCTGAAGGGTTACTAATGACAAGCTTTAGGACCAACAGTATCTGTTCAAGAACAAATGCTGTTCAGGTAATAACAGCACCTCCCTTTGGTGCTGTGTCAGTAGAATTCCTTTTAGCATGTGAGAGATGTTTTTTTAGTTTTTCCCCCCAGCATATTACTTGTCATATCAGTAGCTGTAACAGTTTGCCCTCTCAGGAGGGAGCTGTTACATTTCAGACCTATGTTCTTCTTGGGTTCTCAAAGTGTGTCCTTCTTTACCAAGATCATTTCTTTTGTTTAAATTCTAAGGTGTTCTATACACATACAATTCTGCCCAGGTTGAGATCTCTCTATGGGTCAGAAGAAAAGGAGAAAAAAAGAAAAAAAAAAAAAAAAGAAGACTTAACCTAGGTGTGAATTTACTAGAATGAAGGCGGGGAGTTGATCTCGATCCTTTTGTAATTGCTGGCATATCATGTGTCCTTGAATCACACACAATGTAGTAACATCTGCAAGGCTGTTCCCATCCACACTGCACTTGCAGCTACCCTTATTTTGAAAGTCGTTTGATTCTACATTCATTTCATATCTCACTCCATTCCTCTCCCTCAGGGCATAAAAGGGAGGGCAGGGGTGACTGCCTTTCAGTTTCTTTAACAGCTGAACAATTAGTGATACAGCTTTCATAGAAAGGTCTTGTAGCAAAACGTGGATTAATAATTAAGATAGAATATAGCTAAAAATATATTTAACTATCATATTTGGTAAAGCTGTACTGATGCCCCAAAAAAGGAGGGGTGCTTCACTTGGAAAGAGAAACCTCTGACACTGCAGAGGGGGTGTCAAATATATTTCTCAAAATATATTTTCAGCATAGACCGACACTGCAGAGGGGGTAAATACCTTATATTTCTCAAAATATATTTTCAGCATAGACCTGTGAAATGAGTTTTGATGGTACAAATTGAAAGAATCTGTGAATTTACATGAAAGCAATATAAAGTGAGAGGAATGTATACTAAGATGTTGCCCAAATCAAACGGTTTTCCACTTACTAATGCATTAATAGTTCCATCACACCTTTCACTTGCCAAATACTTGGGGTTGTGAGCTATCAGTTGTATCAGTTTCCTTTAGAGGCTGCATGAGATTTGCAGAGCTGTGGGCTTCTCAGTTGACTAGGTAGGATCACCATAGAGCAGTTCACCTCTAGCTGCTTGCTCTGCTGAATCGAAAGCGATTCATTTCAGGATGGAGCCAAGGCACTTCTCTTTGCACTCTGAAACCAGAGCTGTAAGGGAGCTAGTGTATGGTGACTTGTTGAGCTGAAGCACCTTAGAAGGGCCAGCCTTTGAGATAAGGAAATAGAACATTTGATTTACCCTCTGAGTGCTGCAGTGATCACCAGACATTTTGTAAACACTCTTGAAGCTGTTAAGCCCCCATAGAGAAACAGTAGTTCTGTATGAAGTGGCAACTTCATGTAAGAAAATGCACATACTTATCCCAAGAACTGGGAATTGCAATGTGGAAATACATCCTTAAACCTGGAATGCTTCTCCAGCACAGGGCCAAGGAGGATAGGTAACTGGAATAAGAGGAACTGCGGCTGCTCGTGCATTTCCAGTGGAAGAGAATTGGAGATCTTGGAGATTCATCTAACAAGAATAGTGCTAGCTTAGCCTTTGGCTGGCCTTTCTAGCTTTTCCCAAGATTATTTTGAGGATGAAAAAAATACAGCACTGACACAAAATATATCTACATGAGGTAGCTCATTGTCCTCTGCAACATGAATTCACTGAAATGAGTGTCAAAGAGCAGTGTTTCTGTTTGCAAACCAAAACCAGTCTCAGATAAACTTCATTAAATATATTTTATAAAAATTATAAATACTGTGTCAGAACTGCAGATAGTAGAGAAAGCCACTTACCTTTTCTTACAAAAGGTGTTATTTACTCACAGAAGAAGAATACTACTCTCCTTCCAGATCCTGGAAGGGAAGGGTGCTAACTGCCTTTTATAGCTTCTGGCAAAAGGCACAGGGGAAGGGCAGCTAAAGCTCACACATGCTCAGCATACATAATCACCTGAAGAACTTCAAGTCTGCTTCACACAAGCTTCTTGTTGAGTAAATGAGCAAAACCTAATTTGGGCCATTTGTTTAGTTTTTGGGTGTCAGACTCAGATGCATGTAGCAGTTACATCTTGCCTGAAGGTGAGGATGCACTACCACATGAAGAATGGTAGAGGGAAAAATCCCCAAAAGGTATTAAATATCAGTAGCAGGATGAGTGGCAGCTGGCAGCAAGTAGTTGCTGGTGTTCAGTTGGTCTCTTCAGACCATTCTCTGCTTGCCTTGAGAGAGAGACTTTAATAGAAAATTCTAGTTTTAAAGGGATTAAGAGAAGTTACTTTGAGCCTTAGAGCTGGAGGGTGTTACACTGCCTGTGGGAACTGCAATACGCTTTGTTTGTCTCTATATAAAACCCCACAGCAGATTCCTTGTAGATATAAATTAAAACATAACCATTTTATTAAAATTTGCAGCAAAAACTATTTAGCTGGAACACTTTCCTTTCCACTTTGAATGATGATGGTAAGGGGATTATGCTCCAGAGTGGGGGTGAGGACATGTGGCAGAGCTGTGACCTCTGCTGTGACATCAGCTGGAGCCCAGGGAGCTTTCTGGCTGCTGCACCTTTTTGACAGGTAGTTCTGTGGAAGACACACTGACGGTTTAGTGCTTGTTTTCTCATCCAGCCTTGATGACTGCGACGCCATTTTTCCCAGCAATCACCTTATTTGAACAGAAAATAACTTTGTTATAAGTTAAAAAGTTCTGCTTGTTCCTTTTGGTTGCTCCATTTGAAGTAATGTAGTGGAAATACAAATTCAGACTGCTGTATGGTTTGTATACATCTACACATGTACACGTGTGGGGGGTGTGTGTATTTGTGCCATAACGGACCACAGATGTATGGTGTGACACACAGCAACACAGCTAGCAGTGGGCAGCTGGCGGGAGTTCTTGTTAAGGTGTAGTACAGTTACTCTTTTCTTTTATGCTAATGTTAATTTTTAATGATGTTATTTTTTAAATCCTCATTTAACACATTAAATCCTGCATATTAGAGGCTCTAGCATGTTGAATTCTTAATGATGTATTAGATTTGTATTAGCTTTAACATTAAGCTGCACATTGGTCAGCTTGAAAGAATGTACACCAGTTTTCTTATACACATTCTCTACAAGTCACAAGAGTTGTTAGATTTTCAGTAATTTCCATGCCTCATGAAAACTGAGATATTTTTAAAGCAATATAAGCAAAGAAAAGCTATTGGTCCTGTTTTACTAGAGCTGAAGTTGCAAAATTTAGCATAAAATTTGTCACATTATCCCTACACTATAAATTTTTTGCAGAAAAATATGAATAGCAGCTTCAGCTTAAACAGGTGAAGATCCACCAAAATCACAGTACAAAAAAAATAGAATGATTGATGTGAAGCCCCTTTCAGCCATCCCAATTATCCAGGATTTTGTATTGGTCATTCATACTATTTTACCTTCTGCTCCTAATTATTTATTTCATTTATTTATTTTAAGATGCACATGGAAGCTGCTAAGATGCTTTCTTTTACTGAAGAGGAATTCATGAAAGCTCTCGAATGGGGAAATTATTGATTCCATAAAAAAAACCAACTTCTGTCTGAAAGACAAGTCAGATGGTACATATGAATGCTTGTTAACAATAATAGTTAATAACTGTATATTGCAGTGAATTGACTTTGCTTACGTTTAAGTAATTTTATAAGCCTGATAGCTTGTGTTGTAAGATCATATGAAATAAAAATTTCTACTGAAGTTTCAGGCCAAACTGTCCATTCTGTAATGAGCAGAGAAGCACAGACCACACAAGGAATATTCTAACCAGTGAACTTTGTTATCAGTTTGCTCTGCTTTACCATTTAAAACTGCGCCTTATCTAAGGTAAATTCAGTCCAAAGAAGTCAGAGTTTAGTCTCAGAAAATTCCTTGTTGCAACAGAAATAAATTAACCAGTGCTCCAGTTGAGAAGAAAATGCCATGTCCTTTTTAAAACACGTGGTTGGAAAATTGGCCTGCCTTGTTCTCTGTAACAGATCTCCCCTCAGAGCTGGCTGGTCTGGCATCTAATTTAAGCACCAACAGCTCTTTTATAGAAATGATCATACCTTGTTTTAGCTATTGCATCTTACACCCTTGGCTGGCAAAAACATACATGAGACTTGCCCCTCACTACCCGGAGAGACTCCACCATCGGTCACAGTTGTACTGTTTAAAACTGCTGCTTAGTCAAGGTGAAAATATAAAATCTTTCCCTGGCCACCAGCTGCTGCTTTGGGATGCAGTCAGAGCAATGACTCCATATTCACAGATGCTCTACAAGCATTACATCCTTAAAGATTTTATTATGTCATCGTTATAATCAAAAACTAGATAGAAGTGTGAGTGTAGATGAGCTGAGCATATCACATGTACTTTAATGAACAGGAGCCATAGGAAGAGCCAGCGCCGACCGCATGAACCGCTTTCAAACTTCAGCTGTTTCAATGGATTCCTCCCTCAGAGTAACTGAATAGGAACACCGCACAAAAAGAGTAAGTTTATGCACTGAAAGAAAGGTATAAATGGTGAATCTGACCTCAAAATGGAAAAGGGTCTCTGTTTAGAACCTACTAGCAAAGTAACATGCACTAACAGTGACACAAGTAACCTATCCCTTTGCGATGAGACAAACTACATTTAGATTAGTATTTTAATAGTGCAATGCCAGTGCAGATAAATAAATTACAACCAGAAACAGTGCATTAAGAGAATCTTATGGCCCATACTGAAACACACGTGAATTTACATTAGCTGAGGTTTCTGCAGAGTTGCTGGAGAAAGCGTTTTTAACATTGCCACATCAGTAACCGAGAATAATTGAGAATTCCATTATAGCATTGATTTAAAAGGCCCTAAGTACAACATACAGTTAAATAAAACTAGCTGCTCATCAGTTTAGAACTCCAGGCTTAAAATGGAAACTTTAAACGATATTAAAAAGGAGTTCCTCACTGGTAACAGCAAATGGAAATTTTTGTTAGAAATCAGATGACACCTAGTGGCAAACCAGGAGGCGACGGGGGAATTTCAGCGCTCTTCTGAAAATGCATTACCTCCTCTCTTCTGATAAGCCAATTTAAAGTCCTCTCCAAGCATCTGAATGTCATCTTCATCTTTGAGTACTCCCTGCAATAAGGACAAAGAAACACATGTCAGAAGGTAAAACAAAGTAGAGGTAACTGGTGTTACCTTTAAAACAAACAGCCCTGAAAACCATCACAAAACTTCAATAGATGAGTTTCAAATTGGTATACTTGGTCCTGACCCAGAACCACCTCTTTTGATCTTCATGCAAAGGATAATGAGAACCCCCTAAAGATTCCAACATGAGCACTATATAAAAACCAACATTTATCTGCATTCTCTTTCTAATAAAAGTGATTATAGTCAGCACAGCACAGGTGCAGGTTCAGTAAAATCAAGCAACTTGCACTGAAAAGAGGCACGGGCTGGGGCAGGGCTCTATCCCCACCTTTAGTTGTGTTGAAAGCAGCCCTACAAAGACATTATTTTGGAAATCAGTGATACTGAACGACTTAATCAGAAACTGTTTTGGGGAAAGGAAGCAGGGGAAGCCAGAAATCTAAATCTCTAACTAATTCTAAATTAATTTTAGGGCTAAAAATGTGTATGACCCACAACCAACAGAACACACCTTGCAGCATTTAGGGAAAAAAAAAAATTACAAATTGCATTTATATTGGAGACTTTAGAATTAGGTAGCACTTTTCCATTCAACCATTTTGAGTGATGTAACCTGATGTATGGCCACAGGATTCAGACACAGTGCTGAAGCAGAGAAAAGAACAAAGTAGAACACTGATACCATGGAAGAGGGGTGAGCCTTGGACACTCTGAAATAACCAAGACTTCCTACGACAGTAAATTAAAACCAGAAAACTATATAAAAATATTGCCAATTTTAGTTATCCTTAATTAAATTTACATTAGAAAATAACTCACTCCAAATTTTACAAATTCATGCACCAAATTACAGTATTAATATTTGAATAAAAATTATACTCCACTATATTTACAATGTCTTCCACTATTGTAGAAAATAATTTCTTTAAATAGTTGGATAATTCCCACCCTACTGTAAATCCATTTTTACATCCCTAAAGCAGCTCTCTGTTCATTTGTGTACCATCAGGTGACAGATCAAGAAGTGTAATGCAAAATAAATTGTATTTTATTCCTGTTACAATAATTGTTTCCATCTTTTTAACTTTTAAAAACACAAGGATGAACAGAGACAGGTTTGAAATGCTTCTGTAAGCACTGCAGTTTCTTGCGCTGCCTTGTTTCCATGGTAACAGAAGACTTAGAAGACTGAGAAATTGCTCCCAAAACCCCAGCTGAGAAGTTTGGTGGAAATGGGGTTTATGGTGGACCCCTTCTAGCTACAAAAGCCCTGCTTTAGAACTTACATTCCATATCCCAAAAACTGGATGTGCAACGCACTGTGGAAGCTTTCAGCAAGTTCTGTACAAGGCAGCAGTATCGCAGTAGAGCCCAAAGCCCCTCACACAGAAAGAGTAATGTAAATTGCTTCCCGACTCAAAAAGAGAAAGAGAAAATAAAGAAAACAAGGAAAAGGTGAGCACAGGAGAGCTGACACAGTGAGGACACCCACTGACTCCAGGAACTGACACAGCTTTGCAACTTCCCCTTAAACCACCCAAGAGAAAACTGATTTATAGCACAAACACTTAAAGCACTTAAAATACAGTTCACTTACTCGAGGAAGGTAACCCAGTAATTTAGACGCATGCTCTTTCAGGAGTTTCTGTCTCTCTTCTTCAACAATCACACGCATGTTTTCTTCTCTTCTCTCCTCTAACTGTCTTTCTTCAAGTTCACGCTCCTACAATAAACAAGCGAGTTCTTATAACTGTTCAGCTTCAGCTCTATGAACATTTGTTTCCACCAATATCCACGACAGAATAAAGATAACTTTTTTTTAGTGGACTAAATTTTGAACTTATTAACTTCTGGTCACAGGAAATTAATTTGAAAAGGATGGAAAAGTATATGTAAAAAACCACACAAAGCACTGTTTAAACAACACATGTTTGGTAACTAAACAAATCTTAGACAAAAGAGAAGACCAAATGGCAAGACATGGGACTAGTCTGCTGTGTGTTTGGTCTCATACTAGAAGCCCTTTTAAAGGTAGTTATGAAGAAGTTCTGCTTCCTTCTTGGCTCTCAGACAAGTTAGTCTGTTCCTGCCCTACTGTTCTAATCCAAGAAAAGGAGAAATAGGCAGGTACCCTCATGCTGATGAGTAGAAATTGCAATTCACATTACACATGTGATTTTTACTCTACAAAACAGGTCCAAAAATCGCAGTGTAGAATTCCACAACTTGTTCTCAGTTAACTCAGATGATAATTAGAGAGACTTAATCTAAAGTCAAGGCTGGGACTTCCCCTTCTCACACATCATCATCAGGGATGCTGAACTGGGCAACAGTTGTGTTGCTGATCCCATGGCTCTTGAAAAGATACTTGCAGAGCATGTCAGGTACACAGGGCTCGAGAGATGTTGCTGACTCTAACCTCTTGAGCTACAAAAAAAGTAAGCTCTAAAAAGTCTTTTTTCTTGTCAGCAAACCAAAAGAAAGGTCTGCTTCCCTGCTTCCTGCATATTTCTCTGCACGTCCCGTCACGTTTCCCTAGTAACGCAGTTCTATTCTCATATTGAAATGTTTGAGCCAAGCCAAAAGCCAACATGAAAACGTCTCTTACTTTATCTGCAATAAGTTGTTTGCGACGGTCTTCAATAAGTTTTTCCACAGCCCTTCTGTGTTCAAGCTGTTTCATTCTTTGTTTTTGAGCATTCATCTGTTCAATATGATCATCCTCTGCAAACTTGGCCAACATCTGTTGTCTGAAGGCTTCTTCCTCTTCTCGCACAGCTTGTCGCGCTATCTTTTTTAAAGCAAATTGTTCTTCGTACGTTTGCCTTAATTCTAGACGTTGCCTTATTCTCTTTTCAATTTCTGCCTATAAGGGAAATTCAATAAAACGCTATACTACTGAAAATAATTTAGAAAATTTTGACTATCACGATCAGCCAATCTACCTGATTTATCCTGCAGTAAGTTTACTGTGGCTGTTACCTTCTAGCATAAATAACTGGAGCAAACACTCCACATCTGACAGTGCTCTCCAGTGTTAACCACTTTGGCAAATGTCTCAAGATTCTCAAAATTAAATCCAGAACAACAGAGGATTATTTTTTTCCACAAGCATGAAGTGAATCAACCAACTCTAAAAATAACAGTGTTCTGTATCTCAGCCTATGTTACATTTTGGTTGTCACCCATAGCCAGACAGGACACAGCGGGGGCAGGCCCATAGGTAAAAGCAAACGGCCATGCAAAAAGCAAGCACTTAATTAACCTACTTAGCTTAAACCTGAACTTGAAAGTTCCTGGCATTCTCCTGTATGAGATAAATAAATGTATAAAGGGGACCATAAACCTTCAGTTGTCTTCCTGGTTGAAATAAAAACATAAATACATTAGGGATGGCAAAGGAAACTCAAAGGACAGAATTTTCTCTCCAGAAACTAAGTTGATGTACAAACAGCTTGTCTGACTAAGAACATTTAGGAAATAGCGTTGGAAATAGACGCTTCGTGCCAGAAGAGAAAGTGGAAACAATTAAAACTCATTTCATGCACTAAAACCATGTCAGAATTAAGCTTTTTGCTCCGAGACAGCTCAGAGATAACATGGGTGCAAAGAAGTCCCTTGGAACCATCCCAAAGTCACAAACACTTTGGATTTAGTAAGCCTGCTGTGTTGTTAAAAAAAAACAAAACCCCGATCCATGAACCAGTACTGTTAGAGGAAGAGTTGTGAAATGTCCTCAGACGCAGAAGGAATTGCACATAGGAGATGCTCTCACCTAAAGGTTCTTTAAGCATCACGACTCCCATGACAATTTCCGCAATGAAGGAGCGCTGCTCCGTCACAGAGACATCAGAAGTGAAGGGACAGAGGAAGACTGTAAAATACTGCCCCCTGCATTCACTTTATTACTTATTTTCTAGATCAGCGATTCAGAATGGTTTTGTTTTATCTTTACATTTTTGTATCTAGTCTGTCTAAATTAGATTAGTTTGCCTACAGCTTTAAGTACTCCATAAGTTACGTATTTTCCTGCATATACACTACTACTTTTATTTTCTTAGAGGTTCATCCAGACCAGCTCCACTAACCTGAATGTTCTGCAGGAATTATGGCACAGTTGCAGCACTCCTCTCCACTTGTGTTTTACTTTCACAGTTAATGCACAGGTACACACAACATACATAAGACATATAAAAAACCTGGTACCTGACAAGTACCAAAACATCCACATACGAATCTGCAGAAGTCCAGGGAAAGTGAAATATTCCTCCTCCTCCCTCAATACCCAGGTACCACTTTATCTACCTGACAGCTCTTACCATCTCCTTCTTCCTTTCTGTCTCTGCTTGTTCTTCCAGGTACAGCTCTTGTCGTATTTGTTCCAGTTCTTCACGCTTCTGTTGTTCTGTTTCCAGATTCTGGGCGAGCTGTTACAAGAAGGAAAAATTGCCAAATGAAAGACAAGAATGTGCAATAATTTTTTTCTACAATTTCAATTTTTGATACCATGCTTTGAAGTCTTTGTTTTTTCTCCTCAGTGTCTCGAACTTTAGCCATCCGATCTTCTTCTCTTTGTCGCTGGATGTTGGCAAACTCCGCAATTTTCCTATTTTCTTCTTCCATCTCTTCCTGTTTCCTTCTCCTCCAGATAGCTTGTTCTTTTCTAAATTCTTCAATATGTATCTGAGTTGCTCTCATTTTATCTAATTTCAGTTGGTTTTCCCTATAGAAGATAGAAAAAAATGTTTAAGTAGTTATTTAACATACTACAGAGTAACATGAAATACACCATATGGTCATCATTAACAATATATTCCAGAGACTAGTATTTAAATGACTACACATAGTTAGAAATTAAATGCCTCAATTGAAAATATTAATGAATTGCTGCTAAAAGGGAATCTCACGTCTAACACCTCTCTTCAGGAGGACAGACTGTACACATGGGTACTCACTACTATGCTATTTTATACATGTCCCATCAAAACAGAAAGATGAGAATGAAGCCAAAGAGCACCAGAATCTCCAAAACTTTTTATTTAAACTAAACTCTTCCCCCCCGTACAATACCACCCTGCCCGCAGAAACCTCCTTTCCTATCCCTGTCCATAGGACAGGCACACAACAGGGCTCAAAGGGGTAAGGACATGAGGTGAGGCAGAAATCTGTGATGCACAGTCACTTCCTGCACGACAGGCCCAATGGAAGCACCCCTTGAAATAAGCTGGATTTCATATTCCAGGAACAAGGACATGAGATTGACTGGAATGACAAGAACATTCTGATGTTTAAAAGCAAAATCCACGCAAGTCAGTGTCTCGTTAGTAAAATGTGACCAAGGAAAGCTAAAATGGGCCTTAGTCTATGAAATAAGACATATACAAATCAGTTTTCTGGCAGAATTATGTGAGTTGTTTTGTTTTCAATTAATAAATAGTAAAAATGCAAAGCAACTAACATTTGGTCTTCCTCATAGATCTTTCTTACAATTTCATCAATCATGAGTTTCTCTCTTAGAAACTCTTCGTAGGCATCCTGCTTCTTCCCTTCTTTTTCCTCCAGCTGTTTCTCCAGTTCTTGCTGATACATGATTTTCTCCTTGTTTCGCTTCAGTTCTGCGGAACGTTCTTCTTTTAGTCTCCTCTCGTACTCTTCCTGCATATTTTGGGCTATTTCAGCCTCACGTTTCTATAGGGGGAGAAAACAATGTGGGATTCCTTTTTATTCCCACTGATATAACTTGGAGTGAAAAATTACACAGTATAAAAAGGAATTACACTGCATTACAAAAAGGGAACGTTTTCCACCTCAATCTATAAATACAGTGCCTTAACGTGCTTAGGAGCTTAACTCAGTACATAGAACCCTTGAAGAGAACCACCAATATCTGAACAACTTGAGAAGACCTATTAATACTTGAAGGAAGCTATGCACTGAACAAAGACACGGTGCAGCATTCAGCATCAGTGAAACTAACATGGGCATAACGACTGCAGTGTGGTTTAACATGTAGAACATCCTCAATCAATGTGCTGTCTTCATAGCAATTTGCATAAATTGAATTTTGTTTAAAACATTAATATAATCAGAATCATCTGCCTCACCACCAATATTATTCTATACACAAATAAAAGTTCACAATTCAGACGAGTTATTCAGCTACTTGTTTAATAGCAGTAACAGCGTTTTCAACAAGCTGCTTCTAAGGCAAGGATTCGATTAAATACAAAGTGCATCACAGTTTTAACTTAGATAAATATTACAAAAGCAGTAAAATAAAAGCTGTATTTATTCATACAGCTTAATTCACTACTACTTTGATTGCAATGGCAAAGTAAGCCAGTTAGTTTGGTGGTTTTTTTTCAGTAAACATTTAATACCTAAACCTAACAGTATTTTAGATAAAAAGGTCTGCTTCAAAGTAAGGTTTTTTTCAGCACAATCCATACAAAGAGTGACAGCACTCGGGTGTTGGGAGACACTGTGAAACTAATTACCATTTTCTCACACTGTATAGCTTCTTTTTCAGCGATCTGGGCAGCTCGCTCTTTATTCATATAAGCAGATTTTATTTTTTTTTCTAACTCTCGAAGTTCAAGACTAGGGGGAAAAAAATACATTTATACTATTACAAGGAGGTCAGTACCTATAGGAAAAAAAACTGACATTTCCATCACTATTTAAATGCAATTAAAAAATGTATTTTTAAGGGAAAAGTAAAGTTTTAGATGAAAAGTACTGCTCTAGTAAAAAAGCTGAAAAAGCAAACAACCTGTCTCAAGGCAAGTATTACCTATATTTACATATGCTACCAATAGTTTTGCATACTTTACATCTAACTATATAAAAGTATGTATACATATATAAAGATGTACACTTACAGATGCAAGTGTACATATATATCAAAACACATACTCAAAATTTTGATAATCAGACAGTTTTTATCTTATTGACAACATCTGCTGAAATGTAATTTTTTATTGTACCTTGATCTTAAATAACTTTTCCTTCCAGGTTGGATTCATTTCTGCTTCTGCTATAACTTCCACAAAGTGTTTCTGGTCTCCACCTGCATCACCTCACGCTGTTCAGACATCACATCACATCACATCACATCACATCACATCACATCACATCACATCACATCACACCTTCCTTCCCCTCCTCTGCCTCACACCCACCTCCAACGATTTTCTGTTCACCGACTCACCTGGAGTAACCCCTCTGACCACAGCCTTCTCCTGAGCACTCCTCAAAATCCACCTTTCCCTGGGTTTTTTCCACTTACGATCTCCTCCACTGTACAAACTGAAAAAGCTAAAGCCTATTCTAAAAAATGTAAGATGTATCCGATTTTAGCCCACTAAAACTTCCTGTCTGCTGCCTGAAAACATCTCAGAGTATAACCCTGCTGCATCTAAGGTTCAGTCCAAAATGTGACTGAGAAAAATAAAAAGCGAGCAGGAGGCACCCA
>NW_010309272.1:0-18360 GCF_000700745.2 Antrostomus carolinensis
TGTTTGGCTGCCAGCCCAGTGCTGGCCTGGTGCAACCACCACACACAGCAATCCCCTACACCATGACTCCCAGCCGTGGGGAAGCCCATCTTGCTCCCTGCTCATTCGCCCATCTCAAGAGAGACACTGGTACCAGTATCACTGCCGCAGGTTGCTGCAGTGAGTGCATGGGCAGGGACTGGGTGCCCCAGCAGCCCCTCTGTCTCCGGGGTCCTGTGAAGCCCCCGCAGTTCTGTGGGGCTTTGGGAGCAGCGGGTGATGTCTCTGCCTGGCTGGCAGCCCCACGCACCCCTCCATCAGCTGGGCCCAGCTGCCTGGGCACCCATGGGTAATCCATCTGCTGAACATGCCACAGGCCATTAGCTTTAACTAGAGGGAGTTGCGGGGAGAATCATTAAATGAAAAGTTCACAATGCAATTAATAAAGCACCTCATTAGGTCTCCTTTCTATATGAGCATGCAGCTCCCGCTACCGGCTCCTGCAGGTCTGGTGCTCCTGCTCCCCAAAAGGAGACATTCATTTTCTTCTCAGGAGGCAGCTGGTGGCTGGAGATGGCACGGATGGGGTGCTGCTCCAGGACTGTGACTTCCAGCTGTATTTATCCCACCGTTGTCCTGGCCAAATGCCCTACAAGGCCTTGCTCCTGCTAGAAAGCTCTCCATGCCCAGGGCATAGAGAGGGGGCAAGCATGATGCAAACCCAGCACTGTGTGGTGGGGATGCAGAAGGCATCTGCCCCAATGCAGGACCAGCATTAATCCCTGCCTGTCACCTCTCCTGCTTTGCCCACTTGCTGCATGGGAACCAGTCGCACATTCAGGCTGTGGGCACTTTGATCTTGCACTCCTGGGGCTTCATTACAACTAAAGCTCAACTTTTTACCCCATTTGGTTCTCTTTGTGCTCCTCCACATGCTCATGAGAGCCCTGCTGCCAGGCAGTGCCCGTGCTCCTGGGCCAAGGGGGTTCAGCACCTTCTAGGGGCCATAGGGAGTCCAAAAGGAAGCCAAGGGCTGCACTCGGGGATTTGCCACCCAGAGCCTCCTATAGAGGACACTGGGGTCTCCTGTGTTGGTTCTGCCTCTCCAGGGAGTTTCCAAGGGTGATCCCAGGATCCAGGCTGTCTCTTGCCTGGGCTTGACTGGAGACGGTGGCCTTGTGCAGGGCTGTGTGGACACCCTTGTCCAGTCTAGGCACGGAAGCTGTTTTCAGAGATCAATTTGCCATCTCCTTTCCAGGCTGCTTCTCACAGCTACAGAAGATCACTTTTGCTTTCCTCTCCCAGCACCCATGGGGAGCTGCTGCAAGCTCCTGGTGCCTGGGACCCACTCCCAGAAGTGTCAGCACAGCAGCCTGGAGGGACACTCCTTGGATGCACCATGGAACGGGAAGTGCCAGGAGGTGTTGGCATTGCTGACGACTCTTGCTGCTTCCAGTGGCTGTTTCACATGACTGACTCATTTTAGATTTCCTTCATCCTATCCTCAGCCTTGGAAATCTCCAAGGTCTTGACAGCCATTGGCATGGAGGGCACCCTCCAGACCTGGCTCTGTTCTGAAGCTGGCAGGGAACCGTGCTGTGTCCCAGTAGCCAGATGCCAAGGTGCAGAGGTGTGTGCAGCAGCACCCAGGTATCAGCAGAGACCTTATGTCAGGGTGAGATGTGGGTGCTGTGGAGCTGAGGGCTTCAGAAGCAACCGCTGACTATGCAACCAGGCAAGAGGAGACCAGAGGTCCCGGGAAACAGTGGCAACCCTGGACAGCAGAGCATCTCTGTGGGACCCAGGGCTCCTGGCTGGATTCAGTGCTGCCCATCCTTGCAGGCAGGCAGTACTTCAAGGCGAGAAGTGAGCTAGACCCCATCAGCACTGGGAAACATCCTGGGTGAGAGGGAAGCAGGCATGGAGGTGATGTTCCTTGGACAGGGCTGGAGACATAAAAAAGAAAGCTGTGATGCTACTGGCGATGGATGTCTGCAGGAAAGAGAAGCAGTAAATGACAACTATTTAAACGTCTCTCCATCTGCAGGCTTAGCAAGGGGCTTGTCCAGAGGGGAGAGATGCAGGGCACAGAAGCAGGACCCATATGAGTTGTATGAGGAGAGGCTGAGGTCACTTGGTTTGTTCAGTCTGGAGAAGAGGAGACTGAGAGGAGATCTCGTCAGGGTCTAGAAGTTCCTCCCAAGGAAAAAGCCGATCTCTCCTCTCTGTCCACCAACACCAGGAGCAGAGGAAATGGCAGGAAGATGTGCCAGGGGAGGCTGAGGTTGGCCTTGAGGAAAAGGTCCTTCAGGCAGAGGGTGGTGGAGCACTCGGACAGGCTCCACAGGGAGGTGCCCATGGCACCAAGCCTGACAATATTCCAGAAGCATTTGGCCAAGGCCCTCAGACACATGGTCTGAATGTTGGGATTGTCCTGTGCAGGGACAGGAGTTGGACTCCATGATCCTTGTGGGTCCCTTCCCACGCACAGCATTCGATGATTCGATGATTCTGTGACCTGATGGGCAGACATCAAGACTGATGCTGTATCAGAGAAGGGATCACTGAGGATGGCAGTAGGGGCAGAGGGCATTTCTAACCACTCATAGGAGCCCTAGAGAGGGCAAAAAAGATCCTCAAGATCCTGCCCTTTGAACTATGTTGTTCTGGGACAAGTTGTAACCCTTCTGCGCTGTGAGATGCTGGAGTGTGTGGGTAGGGCTCAGAGGAGGAGGCAGCAGATTTCACATCTAAATCAGACTCCTTCTATGCCTAATCTCAACCAGTACAAGTGGCTTAACCCATCGGACCAGCTCCAAATCCTCCTCTCCTCCTCTTGATCCCACCTAAGCCCTGAGTTTTCCCCCCTTGATAATCTCTGATTCACTGGGATCATGGAATTGCTCTGCCAACTGCACAAATCCAGGCGCTTTGCTGTTGCGCAGGGACCCAAATGGGAATGGATGCAGATGGTGAAGCTCAATGACATCTTCTTGCTCTCCACCACTGCCCCAGTCCTGCTGCTCCCCTTTCGTGGAAGCTAGAACCCATCCAATCTCAACTGCCCTTGGCACAACTTGAGCCCATTTCCTCTTGTCCTGTCACTTGTTCCTTGGTCGAACAGACCCACCCCCACCTCTCTACACCCTCCTTTCAGGGAGTTGGAGAGAGCCAGAAGGTGTCCCCTCAGCCTCCTTTTCTCCAGGTTTAACAACCCCAGTTCCCTCAGCCGTGAAATCATCACACTTGTGCTCCAGCCCCTTCCCCAGCTCCGCTGCCTTTGTCTGGACCTACTCCAACCAACACACCGATCCCACTTCATCCCCTCCTCTGCTCCTGCCCCAGGGCTTACAGGACAGGACATGTCTTTGCACAAAAGTAGGTGACAGGCTGGAAAGCCCCTGCCTAGTTCATAACACGTTTGAGTCACGTCTTCCCTCTCTGGACACTTTGTCCAAGGGGAAAATCCTGATCCCATCAAGGGTTGGGTTGCTTGCCTCAGTGTCCATGTGCCACATGGCACGTGGGGAGCCAGCAGTGCCCACCACCCAGCATGGGTGGGCAGTGCCCTCTCACGACAGTGGTTACACATCCCCACACTACCCCTTGTCATAGGGAAAGGTACTTGTCATCGCCACTCTCCCAAATTTTCCTCTGTAAAATCTCCTCTAAGCTGTGAAATTGCTGCCTGCCAGGAATTAGTCTTAGCATAGCTAGCTTGCAGCCATTTTGAAGACATTTCCTTCACATCTTTCTATTTGCAGGCATTTTTTTATTTATTTTTTTTTAACCTGGATTCCCTATAAGGTTTTTCACCCCCCGGGGTGAGCTCTGTGTGCTTTTTATCTTTGGAAATATGGGCAAAGTAGTGCCCCATAGCATCACATTTAAGGAGGGACAGAGGAATAAGTGATTGCTGTTGGAGCACAGTAGGCTTGGCTCTGATTTCACATAAGGGTTTCCTTCATCTCTCCTACAATAGCCTCATGTCTAATGATATTTGTTTAATTAGAAACATGCCCAATTGTTTTACACAGTAGGAAAATGGGCTGTTTGGCAACGCTGATGTATATCGCAGTGATGAGGGGTACACAGAGCCCTGAAATAGATGAGATTTAGATGAGAGAGAGAGATTATATTCAGGTGCTCTGCTCTGTCAGAGAGCCTTTGATTTGGTGGATTGTGTAGCATGAAAGGCCAGGCTTGTTCCAGCCTTTGTGTGACTAAGAGTAAGATATTAAAGTTTGATGCACTGCTCTGGGAGACACTACGTGATGGATAGAGAAGACTTGCTAGGCATTGTAGGAGCTGTGTAGAGCCTTTAGGATCTTTGGGGGCTGTTTGTTAGATATTTCTTTGCCTAATGGTTTGCACGTGAGCAGCGTGCTAAGGTTGGAGTCCGGATTGCTTGTGTGACCTTGGCATATGATTTTCATAGGCGGGAACATTTGGTTCTGTGCAGTGCGCGACTGCTCATGAATTGCATGTGGTGACCCCGGGTGTCAGCGAGCAACCTCGGTTATTTCATTCCTTACACTTTAAAAAGAGTTATGGCTTATATTACCAGGATGTTTTTTCTGCACAGAATTCTACAATGGTGGGTGGGAAGGCTCCTTGGAGGTCCCTGGTCCTCTTTTGGGACTATATCCAACACCAGTTCAGGCCATGGTTACATCTAGCTGAGCTTTGAAAGTCTCCAAGGACAGAGACACCTTCATATCTCCCAGTGAGCCACCATGTCTCAGGGGGACATGCAGCATGGTTTGGGCTTGGACTGGGTTTGCAGCAGCTCATCTCACTCAGGAGCACCTCTCCCCATTTGGCATGTGTCCTCTTCCTGTCCCCACAGGATGGATGGAGCAGGGCTGTGGCCAGCTGAGATAGGACCCCACTGTCATATACCCAAGCTCTTGGTCCTGCAGAGCCATGCACAGCTGTGAGCAGAGCACTAGTCCCCATGGAGAAGCCAGTGAGTCCATGATGTCGAAGCCACCTTAGGCTTCCTGAATGATGAAACCTGGACAACTGTAAGTCAAACATAGCCAGAGAGGCCTCCTCAGGCAAATCTTGGGAGCTTAGAGTCTACAGGGCAGTGTGTCCTTCCCAGAGATGTCTGGGTCACATTCCTGGAGGTGTTGTTCCAGGTACATGCTTGCGTTTGACTGCCAATGCACAGGGCCAAGCCTCTTCCCCAGCCCCTCACCAGTGCAGGGCAAAGGGAATAGGCACGGTGCAGGTGCTTTTGCTGGTGTGCCCATGGTGAGCATCACACCTGTATGGGGCAGTCTTTCCAACAACAAACGCTGAGGCAGATCCATCCCAAGGACACTCCAAGGACTGCAGGCTCCTTACCTAAAGCCAGCTGAGGTACAGGGAGGAAGCAATCAGGCCTGAGGACAGCTCAGCTGTGACACATTTCCTAGGACTAAGTCTTCCATTCTTACTTTAACCTTTTCTGGTGACTTGTGGTGGCTGTGTTAAACAATGATATGCCTGCAACATGACAGTGATTTGTTTAAAGAGCCCACACTTGTCCTTGTTAGTGCTCACTCGGTGCTCTGACAGTCCTGTCAAAAGCTTCTGCACATTTTTCAGTTCTCTCCCTCATTTGCTCCTGTCACTATGGGGAAATATCCAGATAACAACGGCCCTGGTGGCATTTGAGCACCTCAGGAGCCTTGGCTCCTCTGCATTGTCCCCGCCTGGCACACCGATCCTGAGCTCGGGGATGCACAGCTGCATCCTGGCCCCATCCAGTGGTATCGCTAACGAGCCTGTGGGTATCAAAAAGTTGCCCAGAGCTCAGGACCAGAGCAGGATGCTGGTCCTGTGCCCTGGTGCCACTTCACAGCTTGGACTTTGCGTGGCTGGATCCTGAGGCCAGGCTGGGCAAGGAGTGGGTACTGGTTCCTGTCCAGGTGCAGGCATTTGGAGGAGCTGGTAGTTTGGGCATTTGGCAGCTGCCCCAAAAAGAAGGTTTTTTGGCTAAAAAAGAAGGGCAAGCAGCTCAGGTCCCCACTGCCCTCTCACCAGCAGATGACTGTGCAGAAAGGGGATGCTGCTGTCACCAGCTTTGGCTGCCAGGCTTCAGACTGAACGTAACCAATGTAGGCAGAGCATTAGGCATGCAGAAACTGGTCCTCTCTGGGGACCTGGCTGGGAGTGAGGTGCCTTTCACAGCGTTTAAGAGCTAATGCTTCAGTGTCCAGGGAACTCCCATATGGATGAACTTCGGGGCTGAGCACCACATCGGAGAGAGTAGGTAGATTTATGCTGAGGTTTGGGTAAATTGTAGTGAGCTTGAAGGTTGTTTGACAGGGCTGGGAGCACCAAGCAGCAGACTCAGTATGCAACCAGAGCAGCCTGCTCCGAGAGCTGAGCCCTGCCTGAGAGTTTCTGGCCTGGACCATGTGGTTAACGTTGAGCATTTCAAGTGGTTCCTCTGCTCTAACATCTGCAGGTACCTCAGAGGAGGAAATAGGTGGGGGAGCAATGGAAATTCAACTTGAAGACAGGTACCCATAACTATCTGAAACCCTGCACTGGGCTGAGCAGCCTTTCCCCACCCATGCAATCTCCCCACCTTGGGTACGAGTGACACGTGGCTTCTCCACCTCAGCCTCCTGGCATGCAGACAGCTCCTGCACCCTTCCCAGGGGTGTCCTGGCTTGTCTGCTCTCCCTGTGCACCTATAAGGATGCATAGGTGCCACCTCCAACACTGCTGCCTCACGTGGGACCCAGCCATCCCACCCTGCCCCTTCTGCAACCACCTCCCACCTCGGCATATCGGAGAGTGGCTTGGATCCACTGAGCTGCATGGAGATGACGAGCCCAGAGAAACCCATTTCCCACAGATAATATTGTATTTTCAGAGTGCATGTAGACAAATACGGCCAAATGTTCCCCTCCCTGAAGCCATCAAAGCACCAATGACTCCGTAATATTTAATGGCTTGTTTTGCTCCCTAAATGATACAATGAAAAGGATTATTAATGTTAATAGTGTTCTTATCATATTTTAATAGTATCATGTATAACTGAAATGTCATCTCAGCATATATTTCTCTTGCTCTCACCCAGGGCACAGAGTAATCATACTCCAGAGATGCGGTGAAGGAAGAGACATTGGGCAACAGGGTGGAAAAGGGGCTGGGGCCTGAGGCTGAGCTGGACTCAGCTGGCTAGGGAAAGGGGATGCAAAGTCATGTGGAGAACAGCTTCCCTGCAGGCAGGGGAAGGAGAGGAAGCCAAAGGGCCATGAAGGGAAATGGGCAGGGGAAAACTGCGTGGGATGGACAGGGGAAGGATGTCCAAGATGGGCAGGGGAAGAATGTCCAAGGTGGGCAGGGGAAGGATGTCCAAGGTAGGCAGGGGAAGGATGTCCAAGGTGGGCAGGGGAAGGATGCACAAGGCAGCTCCAGCCAGGCCCCAGGACATACATAGAAATCCTGGGCATTGGAGGGGCCACTCATATCGAGGGTGTGAAAATGGCACTTATCCCCTGCAGTCACCAGGTCTGGTGGATCTCTCAGGCCTGGAAAGAGCTGGATATCCCAGATGAGGAGGGTCAGGCTATCAGTCCCCCAGGAACAGAACAGGATCCCCAGGACCTGCCAAACCTGCTGCTGCTCCCACTTCTTTTCCTGACACGTTGGACTCCATCAAGAGCAACTGTCAGTGATATACTCCAATTTTCAGTGCATCATTTCACAGTCCAGTGAGCTCTTACCACTTTTTTTTTTCCCCATCAATCCATCTTACAGATTAGTTTAACTAGGCTGAAACCCCACATTTTTCATAAGGAGTTGGGTTTCCCTTGCATTCAGCCCTCATCTCCTTGGCAGGCAGGGACTGTGGTGGCCAAAGGCTGAGTGCACAGGGTCCCTTCAGAGAGAGCCGAGCTCAAGGACAGTGTCATTTAATTTTCCCAATCCCCAACACAAGTCATTGCATTTCCACAAAGAAATTGCAAAAAGAAGGTCCAGAAAGATTCAAGGAGTGGCCATGAGTTGCTAAAACTTCCAAAAAAGCTCTGCACCCGTAAGAGCTTTGCACCTGCACAAGTTTGCACTATGGTATGCATGGGAGGGGGTCTTCCTTGTTGTCCTGTGACTAAGTGCACAGCCCGACCCCTGCACTTGTCCGTGCGCATCATCCTGCCTTCACTGACACCTGCATACCCACACTTACTCCTCATCCCCTCCCACAGGTACATGGGCACTTCATATACATCTGCCCGCAGGAGCTGGGAACCTCCTCCACAGATGTGCGGTCACACACGCACCCACAAGCACAAACACCCTCCCCAAGCCAGCCTGCTTTTGTGCTGGGAGATGAAAGAGGGCAGCTCTACTCTGACCTGCTCATATTTCACTAAAATGTTATTTTAACACTTAAAAGGGTAGAAAATACCATCGGCGGCTCTTCATTTATCAGATCGATGCATGGGGAGCAGGGCACGCATGCTCTCCACGTTAATGAGCCCAGGAGCTGGCTTGCAGCTTCCCACCACTGCACTGGTAGGGGTGAGGGGAAGCAGGGATGGGGAGCTGGTACCCAGGGGATAAACCCCTCTTTTTCCCTCTAGAGAAAGCCATGGGTGCCCAATGACTCCTGCGGTGGCTGGAGGACCAGGGAAGGCAAACCCACCAGGAGAACAGCAATGGCAGAGACCTTGTGGAGGTCCCCAGTCTCCAGCCCACAGCAAAAGCACCAGGAATGTGGAACAACAAGCACATCCTGAATTTCCCCTCCTGCTCCCAAGGTCACAGCTGATTACTGGAGCCAGGGACTCATGCAGAGAGCTGCTGCCTGGGCTGGGTGCTGACTCTCCTTCCTAGCTGGAAAGAGTCCTGCCAGCCACCCTAGCCAGGGACCACGCCATGGGACTGTAGGTGGGTTTATCTCCCAGGCTTCTGGTGCATCCTCGCAGCTGCTTGACTTCTCTCAGTGCTGGGGCACCTCAAGTGTGGTTCCTCTCTGCCCCAGAGCTGCTGTAGAGAGACACTTTCACAATGGGACCCTCTCCATTCCTCCTTACCTGCTGCCCTGCTCTGCGTGGCACCACCTCCCCATGTCCTGCACGGATGCATGTGGAGGAAGGGCAGATGTAGGGCTTGTCTTCCCACAGGACACAGCAATGTGATGACTCCACTCAGCAGAGAGAGTCAGAAAGGTGCCACATGGACACTGTCCTACAGACAAAGAGAGTGCAAGGCAGCGCTGTCCTCCAAATGGCCCCAGGGATGGAGACACCGGTGCAGGGATGGTCATCCTAGCCAGCAGGAACTGCAGGAACTTTGCCCACATCGTAGCAATAAAATCTGCATCTCCACTGGGAAGTCTTTGCTCATGAACTTGCCAGTACCTCTGTGTTGGCAATGCACTCTAACCATCCTCAAAGCTGAGGACAAAGGACAATTATAAAGATCAGGCAGTGTTGGGGGAACTACAGGGACCTGTGCTAGGTTTGCTTGTTTAACACCTTCGTTAATAATCTTGGCAGAGAGAGTAAACAGAAGAACCAACTGTGAGGGATTCGCAGGTACTTTCCTGTGTGAAAGCAATATTTTGCTGGGGTTGAATTTTTCCCAGCCCTCAGGGTACTTGCAAAAATGTCTTTGAGTCCTAAAGGTCTCACAATTTTAGGACAATGATTTTACTGATTACTTTTTCTTCTCTGGCTTAGAAGATGTTGCCAGAAGGTTTTCTGAAGGGCCCCGGAGTCCATGGACACAGGCAAAGGTCAGGTCTCCTGTGCACACAGGGATCTGCTCCCCTTGCCAACAGACTCTTTGTACAAAGAGTTTCTCTGCAGACCCCCAGATGGGCACATCTACCATGAGCCCACCCTGCCTTAAACCAGACCTGTGCCGGGGATGGGATTATCTGTGTGTCTGCAGTGCCCTGGACCACCAAGACCACAGCTGATATTTTCTGTGAAACTGTTAAGAGGTGCCATGTCCTGTTTGCTTTCCTACCGGGCGTGGAGCAAGTCATATGATAAAGACAAACCTTTTTACATGAGATGTCTTATAATGCTTTCAGTGGTTGTTGGGTCTCGGGGTATCTCATGTTGGGTCTTGAAGCATCCCATGATGGAGCAAAGCAAAATCACCCCCTGAACTCCCTGTTCACATAACATGCACTATGACTAGCATCATATGAAATGTTTTCTCCCAATTTAGCTGAAAAAATAATCAGAAAAATATGAGGAGTTTTGCAGAAAGCTGGAGAAAATGATTTAAAAACAGAAACGAGCAATATTACCAAGCAGTATTTATTGAAATGAGTAAGACACACAGCTCTCTTCAATAACACATTCCTGAAATTTGCAAATGAAACTAAATTGGAGAAGAGATCAAAATACCAAAGAGGATAGAGGACACAGCGAGTGGGTCCCGCTGAGACTGCAGGCAGTCGGAGGCAGAAAGCGATCCACTTGGAAAAACACAGCCAGGCCATTTAGGAGAAAATGATCCGAATCCCAGTCTGAGTCACTGGGAGGGAGAGCCCCGTCGTGCAGCAAGGCTGAGCAAGACTCATCACTGCTGTCGAGGGGGCTCTCGCCACACCGCTGTTTTCTTTTCTCACCATCCATCTTATGTTTTCAGAGGATCAGGGTCTGGCTGGAAAATCCTTCTGCTGTTCACAGTGTATTTTAAGGTCGGCTGGCTTCCCAGGAGCACTGGGGATGTGCCACCCCAGGGGAGGGTGGTAACCGCTGGCAGGAAGATAAGATAGGATGAATGCCTAACCAGGAGCTTTATTAAGTGCACACAACCCAAAATACATCCTCTGTACCAGTGCCCTGGGCTCCCAGCACTGTGCCAGAGCTCTGGGTGCACTCCTTTCAGAGGCTGTAGCGAGCTGGGTGTGTGTCTTTTCTCCCAAGTAGAAAGTGACAGAAGAAGAAGCAACGGCCTCAAGTTGCACCAGGGGAGGTTCAGGTTGGATATCAGGAGAAATTTCTGCACTGAAAGGGTTCTCAGGCACTGGAACGGGCTGTCTAGGGAGTTGGTTGAGTCCCCGTCCCTGGAGGGATTTAAAAGATGGGTAGATGAGATGCTCAGAGATATGGTTTAGTAGTGGACAGGTACGATTGGACTTGATGACCTCAAAGTTCTTTTCCAACCAAACGATTCTCCTCTATGATTTTACAATCAGCAGCCCAGTCATTGCATGTTCAGCCTGGTAGCAGCCGGGGCACACACAATCTCCGAACCACGTACCCCACTGCTGGACCATCCACCCACAGCTTTCTGCTCCATCTTGGTCTCCCTCAAGAGTCTCTGGAAGGTTCTTTTGCCTGCTCAGGCAGTGATTTCCTGCAGCAAACCCCCACACTGACCAGCAAGAGGGGCTGAAGGCGGTGGCTACCTGGAGTGGCAAAGGGAGCTCTTCTCAAACAGCAGCTCTGACATGAGCCGTGTTACAGCTGCATCACTCAGTCAGTGGGCATATGGCAAGCCATTCACTAAATAAAAAAATTAAATTACCCAAGACTATAAAACAGTCAATTTAGAGCGATATCCTGACTGTAATAGGGCAATAGCATTTCATTTACTGCTACACTAGCAATCTTACAAAGGAACAGAGGTTTTGGGGGAGGGTGGCAAGGGGCACCCCAAATGTGTGGGTGTTTAGGAGTGGGGTGGGATTGCCAAAACCGGGGGATGTCCCATCAGCTGCCATCGGTGAGCGAGGGCTGCTGTGGCAGTCCTTCCTTCAGCCCCACTGCTCTCGGGTTGCAGGCTCACTGCGGGCACTCCAGTCTCCGCAATGTGGAGCATTAATGTCACATTAGCCTAATGGGCAGTTTTCTCATTTCCAGGTTCTACATCCTCATTTTCCAGGCGTAGAGAAGATGTTTGTGCCATGGATGGCATTGCCTATCAGCGTGAAATGCTGTTGCTCTTCCCTCTCCTTGTCGGAGTGTGGAAAATGGGAGAATACTTTGTAATGTGGTTATATGTACCCTGCACATCTTATACCTCCCACTTTTTTTGTAACTGCTGTTTTTACTCACAGAAATGGATTGAAGCCTGGTCTGGATGTGAGGGATGGGAGGTCCAGGATCTTTCACAACCCTTTGTTTCTCCAAAGCATCGTCCCTTCAGGGCCCCATGGCAGCATCCCTGCAGGACCCACCTCGCTTGTGATGTGGAGGCAACAAACACCAGGCTTGAGCATTTAGTGATTCACTCCCTGGAGTGATGGACCAAAAAGCTGGTTAAAAAGAGATATGGAGGAGGGGGCTGTGATCATCCCTGAGGCACCAAAACAAGCTGGACAGGACAGAGAGGGAGTGGAGAGGAGCTTAGGCCACCCTTTGATGCTGCAAAGTACTCAGCAGCCTTAATATCTCTCTTCAGGCCTTTTTTTCCTCCAAACCAGGTCAACTCAGCAGTTCAGCTGGCATCCCCATTGCAGGGTGGCAGGAAGTGTGCGTGGGTGCTGTGGGTTATCTGGAGAAGCTGTGTTCCCAGCAGGCAGGAGAGCAGCCCACCCTGGGCACAGACCCTGAGCATCCTTGCTGCCTGCATGCCACCCAGCTGCTGTCTCTCCCAGTGCTGGTGGGACTCGCTCGCCCTGCCTGGCTTCACAAGCCTGGCAGAGCAGGGTTGGCTGCTCATCACTCATCCCTTTGCCCTTTGGGCTGCTCATCTGCCTTCATGGCTGTCAGATGCCCCGCTGTGTGGACATGAGCCTGGCCAGGCACTGGCAGAGCCATAGGGACATCCCTGAGCTCCTCTCCTTGGCTGCTGGTATTGCAGGGTGCAGGCTCTCTAGCAAGTTGTTTATATGGCAGAGGACAAATAGAGGCATCCTGCAGCCTATATTTCATGGTGTATACCTTACATCTTGAATGCAGGTGTGACTCAGGAGGGTTGCAGAAGCTCTGTCCCCACCAGAGTCCTGAGATTCCAGCTATTTCTACCCTATGTGTGCTGGCTTTTGAGTGCGCTCTGCTGAGCAGGTGGCTTGGGGAGGGGACAGGAGAGACGTGCTGGTTTGGCAGTGGCCCTGGGGGTAAGTTACCTTGGGGTAAGTGATTTGCAAACCAGCTGGTCTGGTCACACCAAATTTCTCTGAAGGAAGGAGATTTTTAGCATGCAATAATTGAAGATGTCTCTTGCTGCCCCACCCCTCTGACTGATCTCCCAGAGGGATGGTAGGCTTGGACAAAGCCAGTGGAAGAGTCACCTCCAACATCTCCCTCTCTCCGTGCTGCCACCTGGCTGCACAAAGCCCATGGGTACCATCTCCAGAGCTTTCCAGGAGCTGTGTGAGAGATACTCCTGTTGGCCATGGGGGTTCTGCTTGACAGGTTCAAACAACACCACATTCAGGTTTTCATCCCATCAGGCTGATCACATTTCACCTCCACTGTCCTTTTTTTACATATTTTGAATTTTCCAGGTGATGCCAGTTTTCTGATTTGCTTTAGCCGTCCTGCAGCCTCTCTTTACCCAAACTCAACTAATATTTCAATGCTGACACAGGAGTGCTCATACTGTCCCTTCCCATGCACTCCCTTGCTTACACTGGGCTGTGAAAACCCTCATGGAAGGCATATAGCAATTGTTGTAGCTCTCTTTCAAGCTGCCAACATATTCCTGTGGAATAGGCTACAGGGTAGACTTCACACACAAGTATTTTCTTGTCAACTAACTGACAGCAATAGCTGCTAACTGAGATATCTTGCTGTCCCCTTCTGTAGGCAAGGACTGGAAGACAGCGTTAATATTCCCTCTGCAGTGTATCCTTCTGATTTTTCTGTATGGAAGAGCATTCGGGACGGAGCACCTGTCCTGCATTAGATTTCCCCGAACGCTACTTAAGTGGGACATTAAAGCCAGCTAAGCCTGTAACCCATCAGCACACCGTGCTGTGGCAATCAGCATTTCAGGGGTGAAGACGTAGGTCAGTGGGTTGTTATTGCTGTAAACCATGAAGGATGGCGTGTGGCAGAGGAAGTCAAATTTATCAGTCACAGCCTGCTTCTGAGTGAGAAACCCCAGCTTCTGCAACACCAGGTTTCATTCTTCTCAGCCACTCCTGTTGCTGCTGACCCACAGCCAATAACTCTTAGATTAGCTTCCTCTCACCCATGCAAGAGTCTTATCCTACAGCCCGTACCCCAGCTGAGCTCCCTGCACCCAGAAAGGAGCTGGTTTAATACTTCAGAGCCAGGGATATCCCTTATTTCCACCTTGTTTCAGGACACACAACACGGAGTCATAGAATCACAGACTGGTGTGGGTTGGAAGGGACCTTAAAGCTCATCCAGTTCCAACCCCCCTGCCATCAGTAGGGACACCTTCCACTAGACCATGTTGCTCAAAGCCTCATCCAACCTGGCCGCAAACACTTCCAGGGAGGAGCAGCCACAGCTTCTCTGGGCAGAGTCACTGCCCTGTGGTTCCTCACCAGCACCACCACATGCAGGTTGTCCTGGCAGAGCATTCCCTGGAGGCTCTTTCCTTAAACCTGCTCCCTTGTTTGGTCAAAAGCACCTAGAACTCATTTGTGGCAGTGCTGTAGAATGGCAGAGACCAGGAGGGTCCCATTCACCTTCACCCTGACTCCCACCCATCCTCTAGAAGGGGATGGAGAGGGGCAGAGGGGCTGGGGCTGTGTCCCACACACAGTCTTCATCCACCATCTCCGGTGTTGTGTTTGTGCTTGGGGACCCTGCCCTTGCTGGTGGGACACAGGGACATGCCCAGTCTCAGGAATGCACCCAGACAGCTTTTGCTGCAGTCTTTGTATGGATGGTGTGTTAGCCTGGGGCTGTCTGCAGGAGCTTTTCCTTTGCAAGTTCTTCCAGGTAGCAGTTTGGGGCACTTCTGACTGCGGTCAAGCCCCAAGATGAAAGCATTCGGATCCTGACTCACTGCACCTGTTACATAAAGTTTGGATTTCAGATTCACCCATCCTCTGGAGAAAGTTTTGGGTCAATTTGGGAGCAACTCCAGGGCTTTCCATGTTCCTTTGCATGGCAGATGAATGGCTGAGGCTCCCTGCAGGGCCAGGCAGATCCTTATCCTCCCTGGGATGCTTGTCTCAGGACTTGACACAAAGTCACCTGGTGCTTCTGCAATGCTGATGCCACCTGCAGCGGATTTATCTGCCAAATAACCCCTGGAATTTCAGGTTTAATCTGCTGTAAACTCCTTGGCATGATTTGTCCCTTGAAAATAATGCTGTGTTTTGACGGGTTAGTGACAAGGACATTTAATCCTGTAAGATGATCCTTCTGTTCGTTTGACTGGTGTCCCTTTCATGTCAAAATCTTCGAGCCACTGAGTAACACCTCAAACACTGCTGTTAAATTGTCAGCCCGACACTCTCCGAAACAGGCCCAACGTGTTGCGCTGGTGTTTTTCCCCAGGGGCTAATCGCATCTCTTCTCCTTCGCTTGTGCATGCACAAGGGGTTGGGATTGTTATTTCTGATGAACTTCAAGGAGCCTCTCGCTAGAGAAATAACATTTCTGTTGGTTTATTTATTTATTGATCTTCTCCCTTCCAAAGTAAAGGGAGAAAAGAGAAAAGAAGAAAAGCCAGAAGAGAGGGAGATGAAGAAGTAGGAGGGGGTGGGAGGCTAGCACCAGCTCAATCCCAGCTGCCACAGTTTAATCAAAGGTTTCTACAAAGGGAGACCAAATCTTTAAAAAATTGTCTATAGCCCTTTCCTCTGAAGCTCTACCCACCGATTGCCAGTGGGCCAGCCCAGCCGCAGTGCCAAAACCTCTGTCCCTGGAGGCCAGGTACCCTTCTGTCTAGTGGTATAAGATTCTCAGCTACAAGCACTGTGACAGAAAAACAAGCTGAGTGGGAGTGGGTGTCTTATCACTCCCAAGGTGAGGGGTGGGTGCTGCCCCGGGTGAGCTGCAGCCGCCAGGCATGTCTGCACAGCTGGCTATTGCACTCCCTGATTCACAAAGGCTGGTCGACCCGGGAGGAAATGCAGCAGCGCTGCCTTTGCTTAATTGCAAATGGATTTCAATCCACCCTCTGCAAAGGATCTGATTTCTCCTGGCAGCCTTAGGACCGAACCATCTTCTGTTCCAGTAATGCCTCATGCTTTCCAATGCGCAGGTCCCTTGGAGATCCCAGAAGCTGCTGGGGTGATGGGTTAACCCCCCCGCACTGCCTCCAAGCTCCTGGATTTCCTCCAACTCTTTCATTTCCTACCAAAGGCCTTGATGGCAAACAGGGTCACCCCTTCAACATAGAGTCAGTGCTCACAACCTTCTGCCTGCCCCTTCTCACCACCCTGCGTGTTGCTGTTATTGACTTCAGGATGCTGAAGCTCTGCCTGTGCCGGGGCATCTCCAACAGACCTTGCCAGCCAACGGGATGCTCCAATAACCACTATGCTCATAGAATCACAGAATCACAGAATTGCCTCAATTGGAAAAGACCTTTCAGATCATCAAGTCCAATCATTAACCCAACACTGACAAGTCCCCGACTAACCCATGTCCCTCAGCACTATGTCTACACCACTCTTCAATCCCTCCAGGGATGGGGACTCCACCACTGCCCTGGGCAACCCCTGCCAATGCCTCTGAACCCTTTCAGCAAAGAAATTCTTCCTCACATCCAATCTCAACTGCCCTTGGTGCAACTTGAGGCCATTTCCTCTTGTCCTGTCACTTGTTCCTTGGTTGAACAGACCCATCCCCACCTCTCTACATACGGCCCCATCATCTCCTGCCACATGGAACATGGTGGCCACACAACTCTGACACATCAAGGGCTGGAGCAGTCTCCAAAGTATGTGCTCCCAGTCCCCTGTCCCACGTTCCCTCAAGACTTGTGACCTTCCCACAAAGCACAGCTCTCCCCATGGGGTGACAAGGGCAATCAGCCCAGCTTTTGGCTGTGGCCATGCACAAAAGGGCTGTCAGCAATCTCAGCCTGGCTGCTGCTGCTCCGCATCCTACTCCCTGCCAGGCTGCCGGCCTTTATCTCCAGCGAGCATCTATTGCTGCTCTCCACAGACCAAGTGCCTTTGAGTGGAAGAGCTCTGATGTTTATTCATCCAGGGCAGACCCCAGATACCAACACACTGATAACAAACACAACGGGCTGCTTGAAGAAGCAGATAGGATCTCAAAGATTGCTGCATGCAGAAGGCATTAGCCACTATGTAATGCACTGCCTTCATGAATACACAGCCTGACTGAGACAACGGGACATATTTTAATGCTGATCTCAACCCAATCCTTACCCAGAAAAAACAAGCCTGGGGGACAAACTCAGGGAGATGCTCATCTATCCCACAGAAGAACTAGCCCTGAGATCCACATGCCCGTTGCTGCAGAACATGGGCTATGTCCTCTGCTGCTCATCTGGGAGTGATGCTGGGGGGTGCCACAGGCATCAAGGTTCCTGGAGTGTCCCACCTGGGACAGTGGTAGTGGCCACTGCACCAGGATCCAGCAGGAGAGGAACTGGGCAAGCTGTCACAAAACCAGTCCTTTGCAGCGAGACTTCACCATGCATGGGCTGAATTCCTCCATGCATGAGTGTTGACTCAGGAGGGGCTTGCAGAGCAGGGAAAAACAATCCAGGCAAAGATTAAGATGTGTCAGGTGCTGGAGGGTGGAGAGGACCTGAATTGGGCCCCATAGGCAGCAGCGGGAGCACCCATGCACACCTCCAACGAGCCACCTCCTGCCCCACCATGTTGCCTGAACCAGCATCAGTGCCCAGGGCCATCCCAGCTCAGTGGCTCGGTGACACTGGGGACATGGCTGGGTAGATGTCTTCACCACAAAACCGCACTGCTGACAAGGTCAGCCCTGCCCAGAGTGCCAGCACGCCACAAGCCCCGCTGGTGGCACCCGCCTCACCACTCTGCTGCTCGTCTGTGATTTGCACCACCGAGCCTGTTGGCTGGGAGCTGGGAATGAAGTATTTGTGAAATTAATTAAGACAACAGAGGCCCGAAGAAAGGGAAAGTTAATTAGTCACAGCAATCAGTTAGATTTGATCCAAAAGAACAAACAAAGAGTTAGAAGCGTGTCACTGGCGGGCTGCTTCTCTGGAAAAGGGATTACGCGGAGATTTCCACCAAAGGGAATGGCTTTGTGCTGCTGCTCCTTATGTAATTGGGGATTTAGAAGCGGCACAAAGAGTCATTACCACAAAATTTCTTTGTCAGAGAAAAAAGTTGACATTTATGAAGCACAGGAGGGAGCGGCAAAACAAGATGAATCAATAGGCGCGTACGTGGGAAGGGGGCTTCCCTGTGCGATGGGGCTGGGCCTTGGGAGGGTGGCAGGGGGCTGCTGGCCGGGATGAAGAGGAGGAGGAGGAGGAGGAGGGGGAAGAAGAAGAAGAGCAATGGTGGTGGGTGGCCAG
>NW_010309272.1:18422-23253 GCF_000700745.2 Antrostomus carolinensis
TGAAATCCAGCAGCCAAGGTGTGAAAAACGGGTGGGAGATGGCAAAACTGTGCTCTCGGGGGGAACAATGTGGGGACAGCAGGGATGGCACAGGGGGAGGCTGGGCAGAGGGGAGCATGGGAATGAGGTGACCGTGCCCAGGAGAGCTAGCAGCAGTGAATCCCAGGTTTTCTGCTTGAGCTCCCTCCGTTATCTCTGCTTTCTCCTCTGCAGTTAACAACTTCAATTATTTATTCTGGCTCTGGAAGCTCCATTTCCCTCCAAATGGGCACAAAGTTGCCTGCTTGTTGCTAAGGCCCCCCCGGACCTGCTGTGCCAGCACTGAGAGCAGCCCCTGGGTCCCCAAGACAGCTCCAGCAGACTCCAAGCACACCACCCGCTATTGGGGTGGCATCTCTGCTCCATGGGGGATGGTGAGGTACTGCCCAGGAAAGGGCCAGGAGAAGACTCCAGGCTCCTGGGAATCCCATCAGGATGGTCCCTGCAGCTGGAATGGGTGCCCACAGGAGTGTCACAGATGCAAGGTGTCCCCAGCTTGTGCAAGGCACAGACGTGCACGCACTGAGCTGCTTCCCAGCCCTGTGCTGGCACCCAGCCCTGCTCCAGCATCCCCTGCCATGCCTGGGCACATCTCCAGGGAACCTGTGACCCTCCCTGCTCTGGCTGCTGTGCTGCACCCACCCATGGCCATGGGCAAGCACCCACAGCTGCTGGTCCCCAAAACCATTGCATCCCCCAAAACCTCCTACTTGTTCCCAAAACCATCACATCTCCAAAAACCTCCCATTGGTCCCCAAAACCATCACATCCCCCCAAACCTCCTACTTGTTCCCAAAAGCATTGTATCTTCCAAAAACTCCCACTGGTCCCCAAAAACATTGTGAATGTCCTCAACCCAGCAGAGCCCTGGAAGACTTTCTGCAGGAGGAGCACAGTGCTGCTGCGCTGGGGACAGCAGGCTCAGAGGGATTGTCCCCTGGTGAGGAGGTGACAATTTTAACAGCATCACAGCCTTTTTAGGGAGGGTTGGCTCCCTGGGTCTGCATTGCTGGAAAGAATTCCCACCCACCCACTTCTCAGGGACTGCCAGAACTGTACCTGGGGTCGACAAGACACCCAAGGCTGGGGGTGCCCAAGGGGGGCTGTGTCCTACCTCAGGGGTGCACCCTGGAGGTGCTGTCAGCTGGGGACATGCTGGTTGTCACCTCCAGCTGCACGGATCCAGGGCTTGAGCCATTCCCACTGCAGGTGCGGAGCCATCACCCATCTGCCAGGATTGATTTTACATCAGGAAGGCTCTGCCTGGCAACAAATAAATAAATAAACCAAACCCCACACCCAAGCTCAGCCGAGCTCTTTCCACTCTAAATGGCTCAGGTGCTGGTGGGAGAGCCGGCAAGCACACTGCAGCACCTGAGCCACACTGGGGATGAGCCTGGTCTCACCACTGTGATGCTGGTGACACTGGGCATGGGACAGGTTGGGGCACACCTAGACCATCACAGGCTGGGTGGGAGAAGATCCATCATGCTGGCTCCCAGGGCACCCTGCCTTGCTGGCTGAGTGGAGCAGGCCCTTCTCCAGAGATCATAGAATCATAGAATAGTTTGGTTGGAAAAGACCATTACGATCATCTAGTCCAACCATAAACCTAGTATTGCCAAATTCACCACTGAAGAATGTCCCTAAGCACCACATCTACATGTCCTTTAAATATCTCCAGGAATGGTGATTCCATCACTTCCTGGGGCAGCCTGTTCCAATACTTGATAACCCTTTCAGTGAAAAAAATTTTCCTAATATCCAACCTGAACCTTCCTTGGTGTAACTCAAGGCTGTTGCCTCTTGTCCTATTACGTGTTAGTTGGGAGAAGAGACCAACACCCTCCCCCTCTGCACCCTCCTTGCAGGGACTTGGACAGAGCCAGAAGGTCTCCCCTCAGCCTCCTTTTCTCCAGGATCAACAACCCCAGTTCCCTCAGCTGTGAACTCATCACACCTGTGCTCCAGACCCTTCCCCAGCTCTGTTGCTCTTCTCTGGACACGCTCCAGCACCTCCATGTCCTTCTTGGAGTGAGGGGCCCAACACTGAACCCAGCACTCGAAGTGCGGCCTCACCAGTGCCCAGTACAGGGACAAAAGAACTTCCCTGGTCCTGCTGGCCACACTATTCCTGATCCAGGCCAGGATGCCCTTGGCCTTCTTGGCCACCTGGGAACACTGCTGGGTCAATGATGAATTGTGGGTGCACACTGGGGCTGGCAGCAGGCAGGTGAAGGATGGGGACCCATCACTCACTGCTGGCCCTGTGGCCTCTTTACCTATTTATCAGGAAATACTGATTCGGTATTGCTCGCAATGAAGGGCAGCAAGGCAGGGCAAAGTCAACCCACACTCTCCAGTGACTCCACTGGAAAAGTGGCAAAGTCAGACCACAGCTAAGTCCCTATTTAAGCACCACCAGCCCCACAGCACGTCCCACCCTCCCCATACCCTGTGTCCCAGACACCCAGTCCCATCCACCCAGAACATCTCCATCATGTCCATGGAGACCTATGCTCAAAACCCCTCTTCTGCAGGAAACAGTAAGCCATCAGGTTCCTTCCGAAGCTCCCAGCACTTTGCTTCGGGCTCTGGCGGCATTTCCAGGAGTTGTTAGGCAACCTGCTCATTAGTTTCTGAGTCAAAAGGCTTTTGATGCCAGCTCTGGAAGAGCAGGGGGTGTGCTGCACGCTCTCCTCAGGTCCCTCTCGCAAATGTACTCAGCTTCTGTGCTTTGATACGTGCTCCCGTCTAGACGGCACCGAAATCAAAGGCCTGGAGGCTTGTGAAGGTGATGGTTGCTCACAGCCCCTGGCCTTGCTGCACCGTGCTCAGCCGACACTGCGTCCCCACGCTCACCGCTGGCTCCAGAGGGATGGTCCTGGATGCTCAGTGCTGCTGGGAAAGGCATGGCTGAGACTTCTGTGAGGCTCTGCTGATCTGGAGAGACCCAGCCTGGGCTGGGGGCAGCTCTGGGACCCAGTTTCATCCCACACCAAGACCTGGAGGATGCTGGCAGGGTTCTTCTGTGCCTTGGCCAGTGATGTCCACCCCAGCAGTGATCACTGCAGCCCCTCTGCCCATGTCCCTGGGTGTGGTGAAACACAGAGGGGCATCCCACAGCCACCCAGCAGCCTGACTGCTCCTGGATTTATTCTTTTCCTCAACTTCTTTTGGGAGACAATAGCTTTTTTTAAAAATTAATTGTGTTTAAAATAAACAAAACAAAAGAAAACAGCAAGAAGTAACGCAGTGCTTCCCACAGGCCAGCCCAGCCTGGCGCTGGAGCTGGTTTGGGGTAACTGGGCAGGGAGGTGAGGAGGGTGTCGAGGACTTCTCAGTGTGAGGTTAATGATTGGATTCGATGATCTTGAAGGGCTTTTCCAATCTGGGAAATGCTGGGATTGTGTGTGGAGCTTAGGGATGTGTCACTGGCTGTTCATGTGTGCAGCAGTGTTGGTGGCCCCACTGCAACCCCGGGGAGCCCAGCGTGCCTGCCGCTGCTGGTGTGAAAAGCTGGCTGGAGGCTGGGAAGTGAGGACGGATCCTGTCAGAGGATCACGGGAACATGATGACCTGTCAAATCTGCTCCTCACTCATTTGCTTAGTGACCGTGACCATCAGCAGCAGTAGAACACAGGCCCAGCTGTCCCCCCCCATTTGGCAAAGACTTGTTCTGTTTGCAGTCATCTGGCTCATGAAAAATGCAGCCGCCCGTTGCCTTGTACATGGAATTGGTTTTAGCTCTGAATTCTCGGGTTTGGTGCCAGGAGAGGGACAGATCTGTCCTTAGCTGGCTCCATGTGAAGGCACAGAGGGCTTGGGTCATGCCAGATGAGCCCCCTGCCCCATCTCCCATCCTTGTGCCTTCCACCCTGTCCCAGCCCTGCCAGGGGACACGTGGGGGATAAACCTTGTGCCTCATCCCATCTCCAGCCTCCTCCTGGGCTGGAGGGCAACTTTGCCAGAGGAGCCCTCATAAATAACAGAAGAGGCACAGGAAGAACTTCCCAAAGCCACGTCAGCCCCATCACCAAGGGACCACCTCATGCTGGCTGCCAGCCTGCCCTCCTCAGCCCCTGCACCCTGGCAATTTGTGAGGGGGACAGCAGAAGCCCCCTGTGCATCCCAGCAGGATGCTGAAGCCCCCAGGAAGGTTTTTGGGCAATGCCCATGGCACAGGGCAGCACTGGAGGTGGGAGGTGGGGGGTGGAACACGTGGAGTGCTTCAACCTGGGGAGGACGGGGATGGATTTGCAAAAGGAAAGAGCAAAAAAGCCCAAATTGAAGAGAGTAGAGTGGGGATCTGACAGAAAACCCGGGGAATGGGAAGCTCGTGGGGCCAGAGGAAGAGGAGGAGCAGTGCAGGGCAGAGTCAGTGCTAGGAAGGTAGAGCTGGTCAGCCCTCTGTCCTGGGTCTGACCCAGAGCAGGCAACCGGCACATGGGGGATGCTGAACCAAACACCAACTGGGGCCTGATGGCAGCTAAATTCTCCTGGGCTGGGGAGCCTCAAGGAGCTGCAAAGCATCCGGGCAAAGCTGGAGCAAGTCTGTGTGCTGGTTTGGTACAGACCTGGTGAACCTGTGAACAAACCACATCAGTAAACAGCTTCTCTGGAGCCCCCGGAGTGAGGGTTGAGGAACAACATGGTCCCAAGTGCGTGGCTGTGAGTGCACAGATGGGGTGAGTGCCCTGTCATAGAATGATAGAGTCACAGACTGGTGTGGGTTGGAAGAACTTTAAAGCTCATCCAGTTCAATCCCCCCTGCCATCAGCAGGGACACCTT
>NW_010309274.1:0-214 GCF_000700745.2 Antrostomus carolinensis
CAGTGCTGTCCCCATCTCATGGTGGCCAAGTGGAACAGGTGCCCCATCACCAGCACCAGCTCCGTCCCCATCCCACTGTCCCCATCCCATGATAGCCAAGCAAGATGGGTGCCCATCACCGCCACTGTCCCCATCCCATGGTGGCCAAGGGGGGTTGAGTATCCCATCACCACCACTGTCTCCATCCCATGGTGGCCAAGGGGGGGTTGGGGGG
>NW_010309274.1:244-1732 GCF_000700745.2 Antrostomus carolinensis
CACCACTGTCCCCATCCCATGGTGGCCAAGGGGGGTTGAGTGTCCCATCACCACCACCATCCCCATCCCATGGTGGCCACCACCATCACTGACCCCTCCCCTGTCCCCTCCTGTCCCCACAGACGGGGTCCACAGCGCCTCTGCGCAGTGCACGCTGCGGGTGACGGTCATCACCGATGAGATGTTGAGCAACAGCATCACCCTACGCTTGGCCAACATGTCCCAGGAGCGATTCCTCTCCCCGTTGCTCAGTCGCTTCCTGGAGGGGGTGGCAACCGTCCTGGGCACCCCCCGTCACCGCGTCATCCTCTTCAACATCCAGCCGGACACGGACGTGGGGACAGCCCGGATCCTCAACGTCAGCCTCTCGGTGCTGCTGCCCACGGTGGTGGGACCCGGCGCTGGGTTCTTCTCCTCGGAGGAGCTGCAGGAACGACTCTACCTCAACCGCTCTCTCTTGGCCACCATCTCGGCGCAGCGTGTCCTGCCCTTCGATGACAACGTCTGCCTGCGCGAGCCCTGCGAGAACTACCTGCGCTGCGTCTCGGTGCTGCAGTTCGACAGCTCCGCGCCCTTCCTGGCCTCCCCCACCGTCCTCTTCCGCCCCATCCGCCCCGTCCCCGGCCTGCGCTGCCGCTGTCCCCCCGGCTTCACCGGCGACTACTGCGACACCGAGATCGACCTCTGCTACTCCAGCCCCTGCGGTGACCACGGGAGGTGCCGCAGCCGTGAGGGGGGTTACACCTGCGAGTGCCATGAGGATTTCACTGGTGAGGATGTGGTGTCTCCTCTTGTCACCTGTCTGGGTGTCATCGTGTCCTGGTTTAGTTCTCCAGCAGAGATCTTGTCCTTGGTGTCCATCCCCATCGACCTTCTCTTCAACCCTCCATCATCCATCTGTCCCTTCATCTTGGTGTCCATCTCCACCATCCAGCTGCTCCTCAGACCTTCACCATCCATCTGTCCCTACCTCTTCGTGTCCATCCCTTCATCCAGCTCCTCTTCAACCCCCCACCATCTATCTGTCCCTTCATCTTGGTGTCCATCCCCATCATCCCATCATCCAGATCCTCTTCAGCCCTTTGCCATCCATCTATAACTACCTCTTGGTGTCCATCACCATCATCCAGCTCCTCCTCAACCCTCCACCATCCATCCATCCCTTCCTCTTGGTGTCCATCCCTTCATCCAGCTGCTCCTCAGACCTTTGTCACCCATCCATCCCTTCCTCTTGGTGTCCATCTCCATCATCCAGCTGCTCCTCAACCCTCCACCATCCATCCATCCCTTCCTCTTGGTGTCCATCTCCATCATCCCATCATCCAGATCCTCCTCAGCCCTTCTCCTTCCATCCCTCTCTCCATCCATCCCTTCTCCATCTCTCCATCCCTTGGTCCCTCCTCCCCTTGGGCTCCCACACCTTGACCTTCCTCCCCTCTTCCATCTCTTCCTCCCTCCTCTCTCCACCCCCCACCCTCTCTCCCTCTT
>NW_010309275.1:0-239 GCF_000700745.2 Antrostomus carolinensis
GGGGTGCTGGGAGCGCCCGCGCATGGGGCCCTCAGTCGTGGCCGCAGCGGTGCGGGGTGAGGGGCTTCTCCCCCGGCCTGCCCTCCCCCCGGCCGGCCCTCTGGCCCCAGGCTGCGTTTCGGTGCTCCCGTGCGGAGTGTGCGGCATCCGAGCTGGAAGGGGGAAGGAGAGCCGTTTCAGAGCGAGGGTCGGTCATTAGCTCCTGGCCTCTTGTAACTTACTTATGTGCTGCAACTGGC
>NW_010309275.1:262-16699 GCF_000700745.2 Antrostomus carolinensis
TAGGGAAATTCTGGGGAGAGTTGGGCTCCGGTTTAATCTTTTCAGGCTTTCGTAGGACACTTCAGCCACAAGAACTGTGGAACTTCAGTTACCAGTTTTATCTTGGACTAACAAACGTGTTTTGATTTAAGGCCTTGGCTTTTTACATCCTGTAATTATTTCTTCTAGGTCTGTGACTTTTAAAGAACTGAAATGGCTGTGCTAGCTCACACCCTGGCTGAGGTGCAGCTGTAGCAGTAAAAAGGTGCTTTATATCTGTGTAGTTATTTCGGGGCAGGGGGGAGTAAGCTCCAGTGTTAAACACTTTGCTCTTGTATAATGGCATGTGTGTGCTCTGCTGTGGAAGTGCAGCGCTGCCGATCTTGTGCAAAAACACAGATGCAATGTTCGGTATTTGGGCTTCGCTGTGGCTGAGCCTTCAGAGACTCTACTAGCTCTCTTTATTTTGGCCCAAGTGCAGATACTACCAACAGCACAGTGTGTAAACTCTGGTATGTATTGCAGTGGCAGCACAATTGAGCAATATGACTGTCTCTGTATTCCAAAAAGTAAACAGCCAAAATGGGTCAGAGCGTGAGAATAATTCTCCATGCTTACGTGATTGAATATCTGAGAGGAAGATGTGTTGTAGTGCCAACTCCAGATTTACTGCTCCTGTTAAAGGTAGCAGACATAACTTGAGGATTTAACTTTGTGAATGACAAAAGTGACTTGCAGTTATACTAAAAACCACAAGTGTGGGTTTCAGTAAAACCAGCGTGCTCAGTGAGGTGGCATGGCAGGTCAGTTCAAGAGGCATCCCAGAAACTTATGAAACTGACATGTGCTTAAACTCTCCATTCCAAATGCAGCATGCGTTTTGGCCTCTTAACTGCTTCACATCAGTAAGAAATCAAGAGCTGAAGTTTTCCCTAGTTTGGCTTAGTACCCATCCCAGGGGAGTTTTGACAATAGAATTTAGCATAGTTTCTTGAAAAGCAGGATCAGATCAGCTCCTAGAAGCAGAGGGAGTTGTTTGGTTTGCCTCTTAACTTCTTCACATCAGTAAGAAATCAAGAGCTGAAGTTTTCCCTAGTTTGGCTTAGTACCCATCCCAGGGGAGTTTTGACAATAGGATTTAGCATAGTTTCTTGAAAAGCTGGATCAGATAGATCAGCTCCTAGAAGCAGAGGGAGTTGTTTGGTTTGCCGGTGAGACTGACAGCCAATGGTGTGCTTTGTTTCTCATACATTAACATCAGTGTTCCTGGGCTGGTCGGATGAAGTTGATGTTTCGTCCTCCCTAAAGGCAGCGGGAGCTCCATGTGTTTGCCTGGCTGTGGAGTGGGGCCCTTAGGAGCGGGTTCCCTCTTCATCAGCGCTGCCCCTGTTTTGAGGAACGCCACCTTTGAGCAAGGCACTGTTAGTTATTCAGCACCACTATTACCCTCTTACATGAGATAATGGCAAGAGCCCAAATCAAAACGCATAGGTTCAGACTCAAGCGCTTCCTTGGCTTTGATGAGTTTTGCCCTGGGTTTTCATCCATTTGCTGGATCGGTTCCAGGTTTAAGAGCTGAAGAATATTTAAGTTGATGTGTCCTGTGCACGTGTGTCTGCAACAGATCCATGCTTGGGAAAAAGTTGGTGAGTAGTGTTTCTGCTTGTCCCTGAAACACAGGGTGGAGTGCCTTGAAATCAGGGATGTGACATGGGGCAGAAAGCTGTGGTGAGTGTCATCTTTTTTTCCCTACTTAGATGCAAGTCCTGTTTCTGTTTTGGATTGCGCTGCCAGTGCAGTGTAAAACACATTGCGGGAAGGAACGGGGTCCTGATGAAAAGGTCTGTGGAGGTGTATGGGGAGACTTTGCTTGTGACCTGTGTCAACATGAGGATAATTGTTAACATTCCTGAAATTGCTACCTTTCCCGGGAGACTGAGGTTCCCAGGTGGTGCTGCCAACCTGTCTGGTCCCATTGCTCGCTGCTGATGAGGAGGACAAAGTCTGGTCCCTGCTCACTGGTCGGGTCTGGATGACCTGAGGACAAGCAGCTCTGTGTGTTATGAGGTGAACGGTACAGCGTTCTTCAGGAGATTTTGTGTCTATTGAATCCATCCAAATGGACTTTCTGTGATGTTTGTGTCTTTGACTGCTTCAAGCAGCAGTTCTAATGAAGGAAAAATCCTTCCCCTGAAGAGGTTTAAAACCGAAGAAGGTTTAGTCACTTTCTTGACAATGCTGTGATTGCATCAAAATACACCTTTGGCTTACTCAGGGCCAGGTAGTGTTGTTGTAAACTCATTTGAATAACTGACTAATTTCCTTTGTTGTGCTTTGCATTATGTGTTTTCTGTGAAGGCAGGGAGAGTGGGGAGAGGGGGCTGGATCACAAATCTGGTACAAATGGTCCAAAAATGTACCCCTGACTCCTGGAGTGGGGCAAGAGGAGTGCAAAAAAAATAAATGCCTGTGACTGGGGAGTCTTCTGGTTTGCAGTAGTTTTCATCAGAGAAAGTAAAAGCCTAAATATTAGGCAGGATTTAGGGAGGTAATGAAGTATCCTGAAAATTCCCGTGGTATTAGAGGTGGTCTGTAAAGCCCTCGTCCTGCTGCTGAATTTGCATGTTCTTCCATAAGAAGGTGCTGGTAACCTCTGCCTTGGCTTGTAAATGGTGATACGCACAATAGGTTGGTATACTTGGGACAGCTTCTTGTATGTACCTTTGTTATTTGGGGACTTCAAAGTAAAGCTCAAGTTATGTTGCTTCTTTAAAGCTGTACAATTATGATCTGACCTATTTCTGTCTGGACAAGCCACATCTATTAATTTATAAATGCAAGGAACAGGCTTATTGGAGAATTCAGGAAGGTTTTGTTGTGTTCACTCTTCTTGTGTGGAGCTTGTGCATACAGCTGTGCATTAAGAATACATAAAACCACTTAATACCTTCATAAATAAAACCACTTAGTACCTTCCTGTACTTGGGCTGAATAGTGGCCCCCCTCCCCCATTGGTAATTGTGAGATCCCATTAGTCATCCCATTAGCGACTTCACTCTTGAATCCAGCCCAGGAGAGGTAAATTACATTGCCTTGCCTTGTGTTTACTGCTGGTGTTTATACCCAGACAGTTATTTAGCATCTAGTATAAATTCCCACCCTGTCTTGCCCTACTGTAAATTTGTTGGTGTGCCCAGAGCCCAACAGGTGTGTTGCAGTGTCTCCTTAGCAGAGGTTCTGTGTCTACATCTCTTCCTTTGTCAGTCTTTGCATTTGTGCTGATTTTTTTAGTTTGAGTAGGACTAGGGCGTCAGCCTTACCTGTGTCTTGGCAGGAAAGGGACTGTTAGTGCTGAGAGGTTGACTGCTTAACAGGTGATCTGTGAGCAGAGAACGGATGGCAGTTTCATGACAGCTTCAGAAATCCATGAAGTTTACACTTCAAATAGCTCTTTGAAGATGGCAGGTTTATAAGAATTTATCTGTGCATAACATCGTAAAGGCTCCATGTTATTCCCGAGAGATTTTATCTCGTGCCCAATGTTTAGCAAAGTCAGCATCCACTCTAGAATTAAGCTTGGTCCTTCTTTTGGAGGACAGTGGGGTTTTTTTCTTGCTGTGGGGTTATTATCTGCAGTTGTTGCATGTCTCCCGCTTCAGGCAGCTTTAAATGGGTTTAAACTGAAAGAAGGCAGGTTTAGATTAGATATTAGGAAGAAGTTTTTCACTGTGAGGGTGGTCAGACACTGGAACAGGTTGCCCAAGGAAGTTGTGGATGTCCCCTCCCTGGAAGTGTTTAAGGCCAGGCTGGATGAGGCTTTGAGCAACCTGGTCTAGTGGAAGGTGTCCCTGCTGATGGCAGGGGGGGGTGGGACTAGATAAGCTTTAAGGTCCCTTCCAACCCAAACCATTATATGATTCTATGATTGTGTCTATCTCAGTGGGTTTCTGGTCGGATCTTTGCTTTGGATCTCTCCCTGTTCTGAGCGCCTTAGTGATGAAGCTGTGAACACTCATGCGTCTGTTTTTTCCCTCCTTTTTTTTTTTTCAACTCTCTCTCACAAGTTGACTTCTGTGTTGGTTCAGCTCAGGATAATGCTCGCTGCCAAGACAGTACTTTATTTCTGCTTAAAGGTTGGAATTTTCCATGAATAATTCAGTCATCACATTGGATTTGCAGTTGCCTGCCTGTGATGTGTGTTGCCCTTGCAGTGGGCACATATGATTCCCTGATATCCTTTAGCTTCCAGAGCACTTTGTTCCTCTGTGACTCCTGCTGTACATGAGGAACGTGGGGTGGGTTAAAGCTTTATCCTTTTTCCAAGGGCTGTGCTTCTGTGTCTGTCAAAAGGCCAAGATAAACCAATTATGTAAAAGAGCTCACTTCTTTCCTCAGTGGAAGTCTATTTGGATACAGATAGGCAACCAGTTGTGTCTATAGCTTTTCTTCTCCTTGCCCCTGTCTGGGCCATCTTCATCATTAATGGGGGAGGCTGGTGGAGAACTTGGGAATGGCTTAGGCTGTGCAAGTTTTCTCTTGGTTGGGAGTCCTGTGCTGTCTTGCTGTTGAGTACTTGGCTTCTATGGGCCCAGAGAGCTAATGTTTATCAGAGTGCTCTTCATCAGAGGTGCTGTCTGGGGGAAAATGCTGTTACATCTCATCCTCGTGCCTTGCATGTTGCATCTTTTCCTACGTGTCACCTCAGGACCACGGGGCATGGCTCCTGGTGAAGACCAGAATTGTTCTTCTCATTCTTCAAAAGCATGGTACAAGTGTGAATCTTGCTAAAACCCCTGGAAGATGCAAAAGCCTGGTTCCCCTGTGTCACATGAGAATACTTAGGCAGGGAGACTGGGTTAGAAACTGGTGTCCTGGTCTGTGTTAAGGTAAGGATGTTCAATTTCCCTTCTACTGCTCTGCATCATTAAGCAATGCAGGTTGTGTCAAACAACCAGGACCAGAGGCCATTGAAGTAGTTTCTGGCTCGTGGTGTTTGAGGTAAGATAAAAATAACAAAAAGTGTGACTTTGAGCATCCATTTGCATACATCTTGATGGTAATCACACTTCCACTAAGAGCAGTGTTGTAACTCTTGCATGAATAAAGTCCTGTCAAGTGCTACCTGTGAACAAAAGGCTGCAAGATCAAGTACACTCATCCAAAAGTTGGTTTGTACTTGCATCATTTTTAGGCTTTTTCCTAAATATTAATGAAGAACTTATGGCTGAGACTTGAACCAGCTGTTGCAGCATCTGAACTCCAAACCGGAGAATCTTTGTGCTGTTGAAGATAGATATCTAATTATGTCTTAGATAAAAAAAAAATCAACCCGATAACCACTTGCATGAATCTGAGTATTTTAAATCAAAGAGTTCTTGTGACTCCAAGTGTGCTGGATTTGGGAGAACAACTTTATTTTCTTGCTCTGTTACGGATGTGGCAAAATAAGAGGAAATGATAATTATTTGATCTTGCAAGCCTTTTCTCAAACTGATCAATTCTGAAACAAACACCTAGGGAAAAAGTGTAGAGTATATTTTATATAGAAGTGCAGAATATAGCCCCAAATAGTTCCTGGACACTGTAGTGGTTGTAAAGGGAGATAAAGGGTATGCAATTTTTAGTTGGTAACAGAAAAATAGCTTTAATACTGTAAAACCAAAAAAAACCCCAAAAACCTGACAAGCAAACAACCCCTCAACCTCCTCATTTCCAAATCTTTCCCTGTAGTGCTCTTTTATGAATGACAGAAACAAGAACACACATGTATTTACCAAACCAGCACCAGGATCTGGTTTTGGGGATGAGGAAGGGCAGCACCTTTAGTTGATGCTGTGGCAGCTGTGCACACAGCTGTCCATGTCCTCTGGCAGCAGTCATGGGAGTCTTGTTTCTCTCCCAGTTTCATGGTTGGGCATTCCCGGGCCAAGGGGTTCAGCCCAGCGCAGTGCACATCGTAAGGATTTCAGACCAAGTGCTAAAATTCAGAGGAAAGGTGCCTACGTCTTTCCTTGCTGTAAAGAAGAGTGGTTTGGTGAGTGACTTGGGGCTGTTTTCTTGACCTTTGCTCCTCGATGCAGAATTTGGCCAAAATGTCAGAGCTAGTTTCTCTGTCTGCAGCGGTAAGGTGCAGGTAAGGTTTATGGTCACATTTGCACTTAAAGGAGTGACCAAGCTGTGGCTCACAGGCTGCGTGCTGTTCCTCACAGAACTGTTTGTGGCCTGTGGTTTACTACTGGCTACCTGCCATCCCAGGGACTCCTCAGGTAGAGGGCAGGAGGAGCATGGTTGCTACACGCACAGAGCTTCACCTGAGATTCTTGCAGTACATGATGTGCCTTGAGGATGTGCTGGGTTTGCTGAGTGCGCTTAAGCTGTCTGTTCTGTGCTGCTGAGCATGTTCCTGCAGCGTGGGTCTTGATCTGAGCAAAATGTAACTTCTGATCACCTCCAGAGTTCAGGGAGCTTCAAGTCCATTCAAAGGATAATCCAGAAAGTCTAAGTAGGTGTTTTACTTAAGTCTTGACTGGATATTTTCTCTATAAAGTGTGGGAACTCACTACCTATAGCCAGATGTGAAGCTTGGAGAGAAATACAGCCTTTGCAAAACACAGGAAAGGTGTGAGCACTATGGAAGGAGATAAGCTATTTAAAGTTGAAGCTATTTAAAGTAGCCCAGATCACAGGCAGTGTAAGGGATGGGTTACAAAAACAAACATGCGGGCCCTTTGGAGGCTGGTCACCATGTTTTCAAAAGTCATGAGATTGGTATGTGAAGGTGTCTGGATGATCAAATTAAGGTTCTACAGAGCGTAATGCTGATAATTAATGTCGGCCTTGAAGAGCAGATGGGGAAAAGTATCTTCATTTTAAAAAAACCCACTGAGCTATTGCTGTGTTTTTGAAAATAGTTGTTATCCTACATGGTTGTAGCACTTGTGGTCTTGGGTTCTGTACAGCCTAGCAAGGGCACAGCCAGCATGGGTTTGTAAAAATCACTCTTGCCATATGGAGACTGCCAGAACCTGTTTTTGCTTAGGCTTGCATCGGGTAGTCTACTCATATGAAAGAAGTCTTGTGGAGACAAGGTGTTATCAAGGAGAAAGAGCATTTGGGATCTCTTCAGCTCGAGCGTGAATGGGTATTTGTAGATGGCAGTCACGTGATTGTGTTGTTTTGCCTTATATTGGAAGCTTTGCTTGTGGACTTGACATGTCTCCTCTACCATCCTGGTTTAGGTTTATAAACCTCTGCTAAAATCACACAGAATCTTTGTCCATCCCAGAAGAGCGTTGGGAACAAGCCTGCTGGGGAGTGTGCAGTCTCCCAGAGCTGCCGTGTGAAGGATGCAGGGGGAGGCGAAGGCTGGGGTGTGGGTGAGGCTGTGGCTACGTGGGAGCAGGGAATATTCCTGATGCTGGGACCTGCATTGGTTTTTTTATCCAAACGTCCAAGCTGGAAAACACTTTATGGCAGGAGGTGGTGGTCTGATGGCTGTGTTCCCTGTGCTGCTCAGCTGGGGCCTTTTTGGTCTCTCTCCTGCACTGAAAGCATCTCTGACAGACTTTTGTTAAACAGGAGGGAAGGATGGTGCATCGAGCTCCTTTTTTAAGAACCAGACAAAAATTTTATCTTCCTTACAATGCTGGTATGCTGAAAACACAAGGTACTCCACACCATAGCTGACAGATGCTTCGTGTAACCTGCCTCCTGAGGACCTCTCTGTGCTGCCAGGAGGGACCTTCATGTTGCAGCTGGAGGCTGAAGTAGCTGTTCTTGGTGGCTTATCTCAAGATCTCAGTGCAAATGGCTGTTCTCCTGGAACAGGGTGTGTATTACAGACAATTTCAGTGGGTTAGTGGCTTTCGTGGAGGGAGGGGTATAAGGATGTGTTGGAGCAGCCAACTGGCTGTTCCCAATTCCTGCCCACAGCTGTATGCACAGTGGAACAAAGGTCTTCAAGAAGAAGTGGGTGTGTTCAGCAACTCATCTCCAGGAACAACATACAGCAGCTAGGTGCCTCGTGGTGGGTTCAGGTGCTAACTTTGTTGTAGTATCCTCTGTCTTGCTTCCAAAAGAGGATTAAGCAAAGGAGACTATTTCTTAATTTCAATCTCTAGGAAGAGGGTTTCGGTTCACAGCAGACCTGAAGAGGCTTGTCAGTCGGATCTTAAAGCCATCGGCATTTTTTTTTCTCCACTTAACTGAAGCTCGTTTAACTTGTGACAGCACTTTTAATTTGTTGTATTTGTAAAGGAAAGAAAGGAAGGTTCAGAAATACATATTTATGTTTCTTGGCTAAGTTTAATTAGGCTCTAAGAACCTGTTTTTCTTATTTCAATAAAGAAGAGGTTTTTGTCTTGGGTTGGGATTTTCTTTTTCTGTATTTTGTGGATATTGTTTGTTTTTTTTTGTTTTGGTGGGGTTTCCTCTCTTCCAAAAAGATCATGTCGTGGCTAACTTGGTCTACACCTTCCTTTGGATGTGAAGCATGTAATTAGCAGGTCCTAACGGGCAGTATCCTCTCAGAGGTTTCCTTGTTCATCCCGGAGCTGATGCTGGACCTGCTGTGTAGTGCTGGGCAGGGCCCCTGCAGCCTCTGATGGTGCTGGCAGAGACGTGTGTTTTCGGGGCTTCCTCGGGACGTGCAGCTCTAACAGGAATTTGGACACCTCAGGGGAGTGCACGTCTTTTCCCGCCGCCCGTGCTTGGGAGGGCTGGGGCCTGTTTTGGTGGGGGACCCGGGGAGGTGTGTGCAGCATGGCTCTGTTGCTGGGCCGGGGGTGCGGATGTGCCCCCTTCCTGCCCCACGTGGGGGGAGACATGGGGCCATGTGTCAGGAGCAGCCGAGGCTGGGCTGTGCCCCATGGCACAGGGATGCTGCAATCGCCAGGCGTGCCTCTGGCGCCCGATGGGGTGTGGGACTGGAGTCGTCCTAGTCAGACTGGGATGCTGCCTGTGGTGTTGAGGTGGCGGAAACATCTGGGAGCAGCCTGCTGTGGGACAAGGTGAGTCTCAGAGTCACCCTGTGGCATTTGCCCATCTGGCTGGTTTGCCCTGTTCCCAGTACAGCCCTGCGCTGGTGGGCACTGGGGCTGGGTAGCCTCACTGGCTGGTAGTGGCTTGATAGTGCCAGCCCAGGAGTGCGCGGCAAAGGTGTGACTGGGGCGACGTGAACGTGGGCTAGTCTGTGACTGTTGCCGAGGGGCGATGTGAACGTGGGCTAGTCTGTGACCGTTGCCGAGGGGCGATGTGAACGTAGGCTAGTCTGTGACTGTCGCCAAGGGGTGATGCGAATGTAGGCTAGTCTGTGACCATCGCTGAGGGGCGATGTGAACGTGGGCTGGTCCGACTGTCGCCGAGGGCGGTGAAAGTGTCTGTGTGCTGTCTAGCCCCAGCACTCCTGCCCACAGCGGCTGGGGGGCCCCCACCCGTATGCCCCAGGGCAGTAGAGGCACTCCTCAGCTGGCTTCTTGGGGAGCTTAAAAGGATGATTGATCCTTCCCCCTTTTCTAGCCTTCCCATGAAGTAACGAAGCAGTATTGATGATGCAGTTGCATAGACAGCTGGGTGTTTTGTGAAAGGAGTGATAAGAGGTCTGTCATAGGTGAAGACACTTCTGCAGCAGCAGCATCTTGCCTGCTCTCCCTCCATTTGTGGTATCGCTTGAGAGCGTCCTTTTGGTGAATGGCCGTGAGGCTTTAAATGAAACGTGGAGATGAGAAGATTGTGATTTGTTTTCAGGGTGGTGCTGGTAAACTTCCTGCAGCTTGGTGGTGGAGATAATTCTGCAGGTTCTGACTCCATTGTTGTGATTGGGTCTAAGGTGAATTTAAGAGAAATATTTTGTCAAACAGGTTTTCCTTTCTGTTTTATCCAAAAGGAAAAATCTGTTACAAGGCTGATCTGTTGTTCTCATTACTGAGGGAGTTTCTGAATGGGACCTGAATCTGCAATTATTTGCACGTCCTTATCTATGCGACACAGTGTTTTCCAAGTCAGTATCTTGGGTTTCAGACTCACTTGTCATGATATGTGACCATAAAGATGTCAATATACTGAACAGCATTTCGCTTGGGATCATTGGGGCAGAATTGGCTACTGAGGACCAGCATTTGCTTGGCTTACAGCAGGCTCTTGAGCTGCTGTTGGAAGGAGGGTGAAGTGCAGGGTTGTTTGACCAGGGTCTGTCACAAGGCTGTAGTGCCTGGGGAGGGTGGAGAGGAGGCACTGATTATCTGCAAGGCCTGCCAGGGATGAGGCTTCCACATAAACTGCTTGGGGAGGGAGGGGAACATCTTGTAGCCCAGCGTGATTGCAAGGATGGAGTCTGACCATGTCTTCAGAGAGCTTTGTGTTGGAGCAAGACCACAGCATACCCTTGGAGAGTGCCTCCTTTTGTGCAGGGTGATGGCAGTGGTGGCTAGACATGTTTTTCCTTTTAGACCTAGTTGGGAGGCTATCCCTCTGTTGCCTATATGATATAGAGTGGTGGATGTTTACCTCCTTACTTGCAGAAGTACTAAAGCAGGACCCGGAGTTCAAGGCTACCTCCTACAAGGAGCCCCCATACTGCTATCTCCATCTGAAATCCATTTCCATTTTCTTCAACTTCTTGCTGTCAGACCTTGTGGTACATAAAATGCCCTCTTCCATCCCCACTCTTTCAAGGAATTTTACAAAGAACTCAGCAGCTGTCTAGTTATGACAGCAAAATGTAAAAGACTGCAACGTCTCCATAGCTACCTAAAAAGTACTTGCAAAATGCTGGTGGAAGAGAGTGCCCTGCAATTATACTGTGCTTCCTTGCATGTGGACTGAAAATAGTTTGCATTAGTTAAGAAATCACTGCAGGCTTGTCCAGTAAGAAATGTTTGGTTACTGCAATAATTTTTTGTTACTTTAGCCCTGTGAAGCTGACAAAAATTAATTTGTTTTAAGTAGAAAACTAACTGACCTGAACTCTTGGTAGATGAACTGTATGTAAATGTACCAGCTTAATCCAGCTTGGTTTTTTTTTCTTGTGTTTTATGTGGCATCTGAAAAGAGACAGCTTGTGGCAAATTAGCTGGGGTGAGACTACAAAAAGATTGGATTATTCCTGTTTGAACAGTTCCCAGCATGCGAGCGCTTGCTGCTTGGTTTGTACATAATCTGAATCTTGAGTTGGCTTGCCAGAGCTGCTGTGACTGAGGTGAAAGTAAATAACTTGCAACTGAAAATCTTGCCTTTGATGTAAAGGATATTTTATTCATTCATTAGTGAAATTATCACAGAGATATGATGAACAAAAATTGTGGCTGGTGTGTGTTTGAGTTTCTTGCAACAAATGTCTTATCCTGCTGTGTTTCTGTGAAGAGAAACTGACGTGTTGTCCCGAAAAGTCACTTTGCTCCTGGTGAAACCCAGTGCTGGTATGAAAATGCAGTTGTCAAAACATATGTGAGGTTGTGCTTGGCATGTGTCCGTGCCTCATGCTGCCCCATTCACTTTGGGGCATGGCATAAAAATAACGGGCTGCAGAGTTAGGGCTGCCGTGTTTAGGCAAGGCTAAGCTTAGTGTCGGGCATCTTGTGAATGCAAAAGTAGTTGAAACAAGGTGATGTTTCTCTAAGCATTTGCCTTGATATACTGATGTATCACAACGTCTCTTTTGGAGGGGAGGGACTGAAGGGGTAGGGAAGTTACAGCACATGTGGCAATAATTTAGGATTGGCTGCCTGGTTGTTTAGGACAGCGTATCCAGCTGGACTGCTGATGCTAACTTGGAATTTGGCTGTCATACTGTAATTAATTCCTCTTCTTACTAAATATGCTATGTAATTTTTCTATGGCTGCAGTAATTAGGGCCTGGCTTTACTGTCACACATGGTGAGGAACAACATTTCCCTTCCTTAGATCCAGCTGTGTTCACGTAGCTCCCACAGAGTGTGCATTTAGGAGCAAAATGAGGAGGCTGGCTGGAAAGGGGGCCCCAGTGCCTTCCCTCCAAGCTGCATTGGGTTTGCTGTCACTTTTTTGCCCTGAGGGGTCTGTGGGAAAGATGTTATCTGCTGGAAGCAAAGTGAGAAAAAAGGGCACAGTGGATGAAATACCTGCTAGAGGCAATGAAAGTACCACTTTTGCTTCTAGTGAGACCTCAACTTTGCAGTGTCTGACTTGCCATGTTTTTCTGGAAAGAGAGAGATTAACAGGGATGGAGACCTAGTGATGGCCCCAGTGAAGATGCCTTGAAGACGCTGTTGTCCCCTTTGTGCAGGCAGGCTGTTAAGGAGATGGTTGGTGAAGGGAGGATATCCTGGTACTGCCTGCCTGCGTGGAGGAGGTGGTGGGATCTCTGCTGCTGAAGTCTTTGGGCCTGGAAGTGAGTGAGGGGCAAGGAAATAGGCCCCCCAGGAGGTCTGTGGGGGACTGGGCTGGGCTGGTGGGGGTAGAGATGGGTTTGCTGGGGGATGAGAGCTCCTCTGGAGCCAGCTGTGGCACAGCTGGTGACCTTGCTGGCTTGAGGAGTTAGAAATTGCAAGGTCAAGGATACAACAGCACGGTCCAAAATACTGTTGCTTGACATAAAAATAACAAAGATGAGCCTTCCAGACGGTGAAGTTTTGGACTGGATGTGCTCAGCTAGCTGGCCATCCCTGGTGGGGCAGCTATCTGTCTTGCAAGCCTACATTGCTGTGCCTCTGTCTGGCTGGACCCAGTGTCCCCTGTCCTGTTGGCCCCTCCTGAGAGCGGTTGAGAGGAAGAGTGGCCTCAGCCACTAGAAGTGTGTGTGACCCTGAGGGGTCTCCATGGGCCCTGTTGGAGGACATACTCCTTACATGCACTGCCACCCGCCGTGCCGTCCATCCTCTAAGCACACGTCCTTGCCCTCTGTATCACAGCCCGCAGTCTCCCAGAGGCACGCAAGGAAATTCAGAGCACTGTAATTTATGCAGTGTCCTTTCTTTAATCCTTCTTGTCTAGCTTGTGCTGCAAAAGCTTTGAGGCAGAGATTTTGCCTCGTATCTACAGCCTTGTGCCTGGATCTGGTTGATGTTTATACAGAACTGCAAGGGCAGCCAGAGGTTCTCCGGGGTCTGATAGAAGCCATACGTGAAATTAATCCAAATTAAACTGTTACACATTCTGTGATAAACAGGAGGTTACAGCATAGATTCGACATGTTGCATAGCTTTAAGACTATGAAGAATGAAAAGCAAATCTTCCTCAAAAAGTTGGCTGTGCTTGTGGGAGGCTTGATGAAGTTTTGAGACGAGCCAGTACACCGGGCTCGCTGCGTAGGCGTTTGCGAGAAACAAGGCAGATTGATGGGAGAGGACTGTGGGTACAGGGAGGCAGAGGAGTGCTGGGGATGAAGTCAAGTGGCTAAACAAAACATGGGCCTGCTCAGGGTGAGCCTGTGGTTGTGGACATGCGTGCTCCTTCCTGTCGAGGAGGGAGGTCAGGTTGTGTGCCCTGCTAAGTAACATGGGCTACACTGGAGCCCGCTCACCTACGGGACAGGATTTTGCACACCGTTGCAGCTTCCTCCTCATGCTCTGCAGCGATGGGATATGACGCAGGGATGTGGAAACCAGGGGAAAACAATCAAGCAGTCTGGTCAGGGCTCTGGCCCTTGTCCCCTTTTCCCAGCACTGTGGGGTGAAGGTGTGGCCTTCCCAGCAGCGATGGCATTAAGCTATGGAAAGCCAGGATGATTTTCCCTGGATGGAGCTGGAGTCAACCCTTCAGGGCATGGGGCTTTGCTGGCTTGTGTCTGTGGAGTGGGCAGGTTCCTCCCAGTGAGGCTTTTAGGCCTTGGGAAGAACAAGAAGCATACAGGAACATGTGTGCTTTGGGGGCTGCGCTGGTGTCAAAGAGCAGAGGAGAGAGTTCGCTGTGCTTTTACAGGTCAGTTTACTCTGGGCTTGAACAGTTGGAGCACTGTGATGCTCTAGAGGGTTTGCAGTGCCCCCTGCTTCTCACCGGGCTGGGAGTGGGCAGGGATGGATGCCACCTGGGAGTTTCAAATGGCAGGTCAGCGTGGGAACACGGCAGTACCTCTCCATGGGAAAGCAGGGCCCGCACAGTCCGGCTGCCTCTCCTGTCTGCTCAGAGATCGTGTTGATCTGGTGGATGTAAACAGACTTGCAGCCTTTCTGCAGAGCTGGGATGGCCAAGGAGGGGCAGCTTCTTGTGAAATGCTGCTGCTTAGCTGTGATCCTGTGTGCTAATAGCACCTGTATTGGAGAAAAGGAGCAATTCTGTATTACAGCGTTTGAATTGCACGTGTTGGGTTGTTGGGGTTTTTTTGAGCATACTGCTTAGGAATGAAGGCTGGAGGAGATACTACTGGTGGTGAGGAAGGAACTTTCTAACTGTGCACTTGTGGGTTCCTCCAGCTGGATGCTCAGCACTGGGACCACATTAACTAATTGTGTTTGGATTTCCAGAGAAGAGGCTTCCTCTCAAAACTTCCTATTGTATTTTACATCTGTGAAGCTGAATGCAGATGCTGCCTGTCAGGTTGTGAAGATGCATGTCCAGCTGTGTATGTACAGAGGGGGAGGGATGTTATTTTGGCATCTGCAGAGACACTAAAAATAGGCTAAAGCCCATGAACCCGGGAGCAAAAGCAGTTGTCCCAAAAGTCTTACTTGACTTTTTCCCCCTAAAGGAATATTTGTTTGGAATAAGCTCCGTGTCTCAGCGTTTGCACAAAAGCTGATTGTGCTCATGCTGGAGCTGCTGCTGGGTGGATGGGGCCAGGCTAAGCTCTGTTTCTCCCTCCACTGCTCATTCTCTCTGAGACTGGAATATGTTGCCTCACTTGTTTTCACTGCTTTCCTGCTATCAGGCCTTTTGTCCGTCTTCCTACTTCTGGATCCTGAGCTCCTGCGAGGCAGGGCTGCCCAACTGCATCGCAGAGCCCTTGAGGTGTAGGAGGGCAGACTGTGTGGCTGCTCAGGAGCAAGGCTTTTTGGGGAGGCGCAGGTGATCAATGTGGAGGGCTTTCCTGGGCTGCTGCCTCTTTCGTGTATTCACATCTATGTGTAGGGTCAACTGCTCGTGCACTAGCAAGCTTTGTTCCTGTGCCGCTTTGTTGTTTGGAGTCCTCTCCCTACTTTGATGCTCTCTTTCTTTCTCTGCATCTCTCCCCCTCATCCCTCTGGTGTGCATCCTCTGAGGTGACCTGCACCGAGGAGTACCTGCCAAAACCATGTGCAGGTTTTGGGAATGGAACCACCAGGCTCCCTCTTTTGTAAGGCTGGGGCCTCTGGCAGTGCAGAGCTGGCTTCGTACTAGAAAAACAGAGTAAAGCAGATCAGTATTGACTTGTCTTCCCGGAGCTGATCCTGGCTGCAACTCGGATTACTTTACCTGATACCCAGAGACTGCCAGATTTTAAGACTGTGAAGCAACCTAGCCTGTGAACAGAGCAAGCAGTTGCTTGGCTGTGCTCTTGTGATTGTTTTCTGTTCATTGACTGCATCGCTGGAATAGTACAGGGTGGTGTTAAATTTCTGGACAAGGCTTTGAACAAGATCTTCCATCAAAACACTCGATAAACCACCTACTGTAATGCAGAATGCTGGTCTGTCTTTTTGCAAATTGAATTGTCAGAGAACTCTTATTGATTATTAAAAGATGCTTTGTGTTAATTTAATTTTCTGTAACAGATGCAAGCTGGATGAATCAAAGAAACAATGCAGACACTTAATCCATGTAAAAGCAAAATTTCCCTGTCTGTGCATATGCAATAGCTAAAGGTTTCCAATGGCATCGTGTGCATGGAGGAGGTATAAAAATAGATGTAAAAAACCCAATACTTTAGAATTTGTCAGTTTTGAAGAAAGCATTTAGTTGTTGGGGAACTGAGTAATGAAAAACAGTCAAAGCAAGAATGGAGAAAGCATCAATTTAATATCTTCTTGGGGTGATGGGAGGCGGGAATTTTTTTTCCCCCATTGTATTTTAAATGAGTTTAAAACTGTATTCTGGACAGCTTGTGAACAGTCAAGATTCAGCGGTGATTTTGTGAGCAGAAAGGCTGGTGTTTGGACTCTGGCTGAGTTCCTGAGTCAAGGTGCAGTGCCTCCTCGCTCTGGGCAAGCGTGACTGTTACCTCCCTCTCCTACTCCACAGGGACTGTTGACATCACTGCCTCTCTGCCTGCTGACATCCTTCAGAAACACTGAATAGTGCTCTCTGGTGAGGGGCCGAAGAGAAGAGTCTGTGGTGAGAGATGGTCCCAGCTGTGTGTCCCAGTGGGGCTGACCCTTCTTGAATGAACTGAGCTCAAGTGATCTTGGGCATCCTTTGAAAGAAGGACACTGCTCTAGATAGCAGTATCCGTGCTTGTAGGATGCCAAGGGATCTGAATGCTCTCCTGTATTTATATATAGCACTAAACTTTAAAAATAAATATATATAATATCTTTATAAATATTTATTTACTATATATATATATATATA
>NW_010309276.1:0-5997 GCF_000700745.2 Antrostomus carolinensis
CCATTCTATGATTCTATGATTCTATGTTCTACCTTGGCTAACCCTCTGCAGAGGTATGACAGGTATTGAGACAGCTGCCTTTAGGCACATATTCCTTACAACTAGGAAACCACAAAATTAGTTACAATAGACAAAATAGAGCACTAACGTTTTGTAACCACACTACTTGCTTCTCGGGAATTAATACAATGTATGGAATGCTTGATAAAACTGCTATATAAGCTGACTGAAATTTTACCTCGGTGGAGGGGCATTTTGTAGGGTGCAGACCCTACGTTCTCCCCACTAGCGAAAATAAAGGTGCACTGGCTTAGACCGTCTGTGAGTCGGTTCCTCTGAATCAATATGCATGTGATATTTTTTCTGTGCCTCTGGTGTGATGAGGTAACAGAGACACAGGCCCTGTCTAGAGCAGAAAGCCTTCTGGATCATATGATCTGCTATACTTACATGTTACAAAATGAGTTATATGCAGATTTCCAAGATTAACTCAGAATATCTTGGTCTTTTAGCTTTTAAAGTACAACACTAACATAATTATTAATTGAGTTCTTATGTGTGAATAATCTATACTGTCTGTTCAGTGTAAAGACATAGTGGAAAAAAAAGTAACCTGGACACAGAGGTATTACTTTTACTGGTATATTTTATGAACAGATGCTCAGAAGAAAATTCAGATCCTGGAATAAAATCTTTATTCAACCAGAATCTAAAGATCAACAAACCTGAATAGATCTGCCACATGCTAACCCTTCAAAAAGCTATATATGAGAAAAACCCTTATGATTTCCTGAGGTCTCTTCCAACCCCTATGATTCTGTGATTCTGTGAATTATGTTCTTCCAATAGCTAAATTACATAGGAAATAATTTTTTTTATTTTTTTTTTCTGTGGTGATTTTAAGAAATAGCTGTGATAAAAATGGAATGTTAGAATGACTGTTTTGAAAAGATTAGGAATTTCAGCATGGTAAAAGTGCATTAGATAAATACACAATGGAATAAGAAGGGAAAAGAGAAAAGAAAATCAACAAATTAAGTTGCCAAAGTCTGTATCTGAATGTTTACCATCATTTGCACCACGACTGACCATCCTGTTGTTCATCTTACACAGACCCAAAGGTACAGTGAATTTCTTACAACAGTCACATATTTCCATGTCAGGAGTTTTGGTATTCAGTCACATGTGAGACTACACATTGCAAAACAAAGGAAAACAGGTGTTGATATCCTTCTATGGTCTAAAAGACAATGGTTTCACCCTTTAAAAATTTTATGACTCTTTCATTGTCTGCTCTGTCTTCTGTGGATAGTCTACAGAAAACTGTGCATTACATATGGGATCTGAAAAAGACACAGCATCTAAAACTGGCTTCTGTCACCAGTTTGTGACTGCAAATTCCAATTCCAATCTCTCAGCAGCTGCATAGGTAATTTGAGTTTCATCAAAAGACTGCCTGTTTAACTGCATTTCTTATGTATGATCCAGGGTGTCTTTGCTCTTACTACATTCAAAATGATAGTGAAAATGAAGACAGACTCACTGATATAATCTGCTTCCCCATAAAGTCACTTGTTCAGGTTTCTTACTGAGCCTGGACTTTTCACTCTGCTCCAACAGCTGGACTTTTACACCTTTCCCCAGCCACTGGCCGTGGACCTCACATTCCAGACTGAGCTGTGCCAGATCATTGCAGAAAGATGTGTGATGGATTCATTCCCCATGATAAAGCAGATGAGGGCTCTATTAGCACAGTCAAGCTGTTAAGTACTGCAGAACACTTTAAAGGGACTCAGTGGTAAAAATGAATTTGCTTTAACCATGCTCATATCACTTTTCTGTTTTTAACAATTTAACGAGTGAATCATAAAAAACAATGAATAAGTTCTTGCATATATGTACTTATGCTAGTAGTGCTCAACAGATTCAGAAATGAAACACAACTTTCAAACCCTAGTGGTGACCTCCCACATATAGCTATCATCACAAAAGCAAGAATTCTTTTTCCTTTGTAGACAAATTTTCATACCAACCACTTCAGATCATAGCACTCAAAAATAACTAATGTATTGTTTATGGGATAGTGTGCTATCTCAAAACAGAAGTTCTCAAGGTTTTTAGCCAGTACCATGACAGAAAGTCATGGGTTAAACAGGCAAGTTTTGACTGCATCCTTAAAAGTGGATTTTTACAAAACTATTTTGGGGTAGGTATAATTAGATAGTTTATGTACTTTCTGCATTAAATTTATTTAATATACATTTACTTTAAACTAATTTCTGTTCGTCTCATTGTGATACCTAGATTTTTTATCTAGAAATATAACAGTTTGCCTCTTAGTAAAAATCTATAAATCTGTTCACAGTAATCATTTTGCTAGCTCTTTTTCTTACCCCAAGACATCGCTGTTACTCTCCTTTCCTTTCCCCAGACAAAGTCAGACAGAGTCTTAGAAGCCCTTTAGGGTATTTTTTTTGATACTCGTATTGTGTTCACAGAGTTAGAGATACAATGAGAAAAAAAAAATATTTGTATGTGTAGTCACTGATACAAAACAGTGAAAAAGATTGACTATATTTTCTTATAGAAGATCTAAACTCATGTTTTTATGCAAATAGAAAAATATTCTGCTGGATTAGTCTAGAGTAAATTATTTTCCAAAAATTATTCTTCTTCCATTAATACTACCAGTTTTAAGTCTTTTAATTAATTTATTTGTTAAAAAGCATATTCACCTAGGGAGTAGCTAAATCCTGAAACTCTAAAGTTCATTTTATCAAGCCTATGGATGCTTCAGATGATTTTAAAAATACTGAAATACTTCTATGGTACAATTTGGCCAGGTAATTCTCTACAGATGCTTAGAACAAAAATATATGTGCTTCTAATGAATAGTCTTTGCAGCTGACTTTCTAAGGGGGTTAATATTTTGGAGAAAATTTGGTAAAGTTAAGCAGTTCAATAAAAATTCTTGTCCATGTAATATCTAATGCATAGATTCCAAGATGAAGTATTATTTTTAAATGTTGACTAGCTAGTTAAAAAACTCTGATTTTTTTTTTTTTGTTTGTTTGTTTTTACATACATACATTCCAATGATAGCCAGGTTCTTTATCTACAGTACAGTGTGTCAGACAAACAACTTTCAGAAACAGTTGCTAGAGAGATTTATATCATAAGAGAATAGTTTTCTGTTTGAACTTAGCATTGTAATATTCTCATGAAAACACTTTGTCAAAATAAACTTTCCCAAAGTACTAAATAATAGATTGCACTATCAAAGTGAAAGAAGTTAAGAAGCCACACAAAATAACACTGAAAAAAGTTAACAAAACACAGTGTAAGGGACAAGAAGAAAAAATTGTTTGTCTCAAACATTCCATTGCAAGAAGACTAATTGTATGATCAGCCTTGCTGATAAAAGAGATGAGTTCACACCTTACTCCCTTGTCAATAAGAGGACCTGTGGAATGCGGAAGACTCATGGTCCTACTCCCTGTCCTACTCCCTTGTTGATAAGCAGGAGTCCAAAGGGCCCACAAAGTAACCAAATGACCATAACCTCCTGTATGTGCAAAAAGACAGTTACCAGCCCCCGGCACGTCTAATGCAAATAAGGGATACACTCCCTGCTGCTTCTAATGCAAAATAACATTACATCACCTGCCATTCATATGCCAATTGGAAAAAGTTAGGTGGAGACCTGAGAACTTTTGTTTATAAAAACGTGAATTAATAATGGGAGGGCGGGTGCCTGCCACCCGAGGATCCCAGAACGGCTGGACCAAACTTTGCTGGAAACAGGGAGTGGTGATTTTCTGGAAACATTTCTGTCTCTCTCCTCTTTCTCTTCTCCTCTTTCAATTTTCCTCTTTCTTTCCCAGTTTAACTACATTCCTGGCACATAAGGGTAGCTGTGTTGTAAGTTTTTAGCATGGTTAAGTGATCACTAGTTCTTAGTATTGCTATAAGTTTTTGGTATTGCCAAATGATTGCAAGTTTTGATAGTTTTTGTTTAGTTCACTCTGAGTGATTGACATTGCTAAGGTTTGCTAAGTCGCTGTAAGTTTTAGTTTTGTCAGTAAGTGTCAGTAGTGTGTAAGCTTCCTTTGCCAAGTTGTTTGTATTGCTGTGGTGTTTCATTGCCAAGTCTTTTGTAACACCACTACATTTTTTACAACACCTTTTAAATAATTGTAGTTTAATAGAACCTCTTGAAGTAATTTTCATCATTGTCACACAGAGATTAAAAAACCAGCCTCCCTCTAACCCCACCAAGCACGACAGGACACACAGAAACATAGAAAAGTCCTCACTTTAGAAACTGTTCCTGAAGATAAAATACACTAAAATGTAAATAAATCATGCAATGCAAATGTGACTTTTTTTATTATTATTTTACATACAATGCAACAAGACACCTGTGGCTCTCCTACAGGCAATGAGCCACAACCCACCTGAGGATGGGTTCTGCTGCACAAAGTGTGCAATAAAATGGTCTTTTAGTTAATAAGAGACTTTCACAAGTAATAATCCTGTGAAAGAATACAGCTTAGAAAATGTAGGCAGGCAGCTGATTCAACATGGTTCTCTTTAAATGGTCTGATCTAAATGCGTTGGTGTCAAAGAAACCAAAGTGTTTAGATGGACTTTTAATTAGTTTTATCCATCCAAATACATCCCTAAAGACAGTGTAATTTCCGGATAATGAAGATAGTTTTATTAGAACGAATTTCTGTGGGGATGGGGGGGGGGGGTGGGTGAAAGAGTGATAGGAAAATATTAAATTTGGAAGCCAACAGTATCCTACGAAGTAAGTTTAACCTGTTTAATTTATGCATTTGAATTTCACAGAAGATGAACAATCACAGGCTTTGTATGAAGCCTACACAATAGCAATACTACTGTCAGAGTAGAATGCACTTCTCCTGATAGAAGGGAAATGATAAAAATGAAGCAATTTTTCAATAAGTTAATTTATTTATAGTGAGGCAGTATAGAAAGAATTTAACTACATCTAGTTTGGGGTTGTTTCTAAATACAGTTTGTTTCAGAAGTAGTTTTTGAACATCTGACAAGTTCTCATAGTGTATTACCATTATTTTGTGAGAAGGTGATTGATGCTGAAGTGCTTAGCACCTTCCAACAACCTGCAGTAATCTTCAGGAATGGATCTTCAATAAGTGATCTGAGGATAAAGTTGAGAAGGTTTGATTCCTGAAACAGACAAACAAAGAAATCCAGCCTGAATTCCTACAATGTAGAAAGCTTTTATATTCAAAGTTTTATGATCTACTGGTATATTCTTTAATAAATGATCCTCTGCAAAAGCCACAAACAATACATCAATATCTGCCCAAGAGTAAAGCAAAACAGTGAATGAGACAGAGGCTGGGGTAGATAGATGTGAATGTCCGAGTTGTCAAAACATCAAAAAATATTAGTTACGGCATCTCTGCCAAGGATGAAACAGAAAAGACTTGGTCAGGGAGAATTACCAGGTTATAAAAATGCTGTCCTCTTCTGATCTTTATGGCATTCAGAGCTCTCTGGACTGCCCTAGATATTACAGTATGTGGAGCCTTGTGGGGAGTGTGAGAACGTGTATTGGCATACCCTGAGAGAACTGTGGGAACTGAAGGGATACATGTCTGGAGATATGAGAAGCACCTGCGTCAACAAGGCCTGAGAAAGGAACCTTGAAATGTATCCAAAAGATGTACCCTGGCAAGCAAACAGGAAGGGATGCACACAAAGTCCATCAGCCAATTAGGGGCATGTGAACTGCTCGTGCTGCGAGTGAAGAGCCAATAACATGTTAATGGGTGTGGGTGATTTCATTAGTTTTGGGGTATAAATATAACTGTATTAGAACAAATAAATGGCTTCTTGCTTGATCATATTGATCGTGTAGCAAAGTCCATGACTGAGTTCCCGCAGAGCCTGACATGCACAAATTATATTAAGCCATTGTCCTGGTTTTGCTAGGATAGAGTT
>NW_010309277.1:0-16562 GCF_000700745.2 Antrostomus carolinensis
TCCACACCACCCTCCTGCAGCCCCATCGGCCGTGAATGCACCACACATCTAGTGGCTCTTTCTTCCCTACTACAGCAAAATAATTGTCACATTGACTGGAGGAGCAGTGGCTGGCAGCTCCACAGATCAGCCATGGCTCGCTGGCCCCAGCCGCTTCCCTTTGAATTCGCTTGCTTGCTGTTGTCTCTTCCTTCCCCCCTTTCTTCCCAGAGCCGCACAAAGAGAGCTGGCAGGGCTGCCCACCAGCCGGGCAGGCACCGCTCACCTTGCCAAGCAGAGCCCCCTCCGTGCCCCCTCCCTGCCGCCCCAGAAGCTGCTTTGCCCCCTGTCACCATTATGTTCACTCGCCTTTGAAATTGGCAGAAGACATCAGATGATGAAAAGAGAAGGAAAAGCACCTGCTAGCGTGTGGGGCTTGGGTTTAGAGCAGTGCTTGTGCTGAATACGTAAACCCTTATTTGGGTGCTTAGGGACAGAAGAGTTGGAGAGGAGCTTTTATTCTGCTGCTGAAATACTCAGCCGGACCATAGTGTAACAGTTAGCAGAGAAACTGTCCCCTCGTGCACATACACAAAACTATTATTTTTAAGCACTTCAAGTACTGAATACTCAAGCATTTTTTACCTTGCAACGGGAACACTGTTAGGAAGGGCTAAGTGGACTAACCAGAGCAGCCTTCCTGTCCCGTTACACCAGTGACAGTGTGTGTTGTCACCTGCATACATCATATCTCTTGAAAGCATTACGGAACTACAGCAATTTCAACCGGTAAGACACATTTTGATACCTAGGAGGAGACAGGAGATCTCTAACAACAAGTGAGAAGTGAAGGACATTTGTCCAGGACACGGGAACTAAAAGAGTGAGGGGTAAACTACTCATGCTGGAGGGTTGTTGGCAGTTTGCTTGTTTCCAAGGCATAGATCCAAATGGGTGACCAAAACCAGGTTTGGACTTTCTTCTCTCTCTCTTGCTATAACATTTTCATGGGGTTTATTACTATATATACAGAAGAGGGAGGGAGGTGGGCCTTGGACATTTGACCTGAAGCAAGTAGTGGTTATGATCCCTGTACGTTCCAAACCAGGCAGCAGCCCAGGGCTGCCCGTGCACAGAGAGCTGGCAACAACACGAGGTGCAGTCTGGTGTTGCACAGGTGTAGAGGTCTGACAGCAGTACTGATACCTTTGCCTGGCATTGCACCTGAGCTAATAAACCCTGGGTTTGTTAGCTTGGGCACAGCACTGTGCTGACATCAGGGGACCTGCGCTGGCTCCTAAACTACCAACTGGGATGCCTCTGGGCTGTTTCTCCTGATTCTGTTGCTGGGTAAGCACAGACAACTTGAGAGGCAGGAGGGCTACATCATTCCAAGTCTCCCTTCCTCACTTTTTGCAGCTCTTACTAAAGCTGAAGACCCAGTAGTTCCCCAGCTTTTGCTCCTGCCTACAAGAAGAGATGGCCAGGAATGGGAAAACCAGGGGAGGGCATGGAAGAAGCTGTAATTGGCTTTGTCACTGTGACCACTGCAATGCCCTGCCTGCTCACTCTTCTTCTTGTCCATTTTCAGCCTTCAGACTTGCAGAGCAGCTTGCACTTGAATCCACCTCATGGCTTCCTTCACACATGGGCTAAGAGGAGGTTTTGGGGAAACAATCACCTCCGCTCAGATTTGTAGTCAGCAGAGCTCTACTCGTTTCACCTGTGGATTCCAGGCTTGGAGTCACCTTATCCAAAAGGAGACAGGTTTATCAGTCATTTATCAAAATGTTTTTCCTTCTTACTGACTGTAAAGGAGCCTGATGTGTACAGCTCCACCATAGAGCGAGGAGAAAGGAATCTGATTGTTGGAGTTTCGAGGTGCTTAAGCTTTCCCAGTAACCTGAGCAGGAGGTCTGCCCTGAGCCCTTGACATTGCAGCAGGACTCCTCACCTTCCCACCTAGAGCTGTACAGGAGCTTGACGTCCTCCTCCCCTCCCTGAGGGACTCCAAGGCACAGGGGTCTCCACTAATGATCTCTGCACAAGGCACACCAGCCCTGGCTGCTGCTAGGCTGACAGAGGCAGCCCTAGCTTGCCTTTACCCCATATCTCTGTAGTGAGAGCTGTTGAGAGCTTTGGATTTGATGTTTGGCCTGAGGGGATGCAGGTCATCTTCCTGGCCATCTGGGATAGGGAGGGAGCAGAGAGGACTGGGCTTATGCAGGGAGAATTTGGCAGGCAACAACTCATTACGGGTATTAGGGGTCTGGTGACCCTGTCACACCAGCTGCTCTGTGGAGCTGGCCCTGCCTGCCAAGGTGTCAAGTAGCTGGGTACTGGGAACACTCCACAGCTTGAGTCTGACTTAGTAAATATTAGTTTGCAGGATCATTTGCAGTCTAGTGAAATGTAAGCCCTTTCCAGCTAAAGAGCCATTTTTCTAAATGCTGAAGGCAGTGATGTTAGGAATGCTCACTTAGCATCAGCAGACATGATGCCTCAGCCATTGAGTGGGAAGAAGCCCCGAGGAAGTGAGAGGTGCAATGATGAAAGGCCATGAACAGCTGCTGAAAGTGTTCATGAACCAGGTGTAACTTTACATGAAGAACTAAAACAGAAATAAAGCCAGTTTTGATTAAATGGTTGAATTCAGGAAGCAGGTCACCTCCTGGAAAGCAGCTTATGTAGGTGTGAGGCGATTCTGGCTATTTCTGAAGAGGGAAAATATGCAACAGGTTGCTGGCTAAAGCACAGGCCACCCCACTCCCAAGTAAGGCCACAGACTTCCAGTGAGCTTTGTCATCACCCCTTCAGTCCCTGTGCTCTTGGGGAGTACTGATGTCCCTCTACCTGGTCTCTGCCTCCAAAACCAGAACACATACAGGTGCACAAATGAACACATAGGCAGGCAAGCAATTCCAAAATTGCTGAAATTCATTCACCTACATAAAAGCAATTTCAAAGATGAAATTCAAAGGTGGTGAACCTTTCTCTTCGTCAAATTACACCCAGAGCTCCAGTCTTTAGGTAGCACGATGGCCAAAAATCACTGATGGAAACAGTAGGCACTTGCATCTGAAAATCAGGGCACGTACATTTTTGTGTCTATACTTCAAATAACTACTGGGAAATAATACCTGACAATCTCCCCTGAGGACCCAGGGGCACCTTGCAGGTCACTGTAAGAGCTGGAAACCTTCAAGCCCCCATGACTACATGGTGACCGCTACCGATCCTGCCCCTGTAACCAGGTAGGCTGGAAAAAGAAAGGCTGTTTGCTAACTCACAGTTTGTCGCTGTGACTTGTGAGAGGTGGGATCTTGTGGCCTGGGTTATTTCTTTGCAAAATGGCTGGCAGAGAGCCTGGTGACACATCCTGGCTCACCCCTCCTTTCTCTGTAATTTGTCCCAAGCAGTCAAAAGCAAATGAGGGAGGATGCAGCAATAATATGGGGGAAGCTAGAGAGGTTAGAAATATGGGCAGGAAATAACCAAATTAGACTGTGCCTGGGAAAACTGAAGTGAGTACGTTTGGGGGAAATAACCTGAAACACTGCTCATGACTAGGAGAGGAAAGCAACCACTGCTGCAATGTGGGACAGGAGAAGCTTGTGTGATTTGGGGCTGCCCTCTGAGGTATCACATCGCAGAGTGAGGATGTGCTGGGGCTGCACCAGGGCTCTGCTGGAGCTGCACCTGGGCTGCTGTGCACCTCAGGCCAGGGGTGATGCAGACAGGCTGGAAGGCTTTCAAAGAGCACCACCACAGATGAGAGGTGGGAGGGAATGGCTGGATGAGGAAAGCCTGAAAAAATTTAGCATAAACAGCTTCTCCAAATGATGACTAAAGGAGGAGGATATGATAACCCTCTGCAAGTATTTGAAGGCTATGAACGCCAGGGGTGGCTTATTTGGGATAAGATTAGATGTAATGGGATGAATTTATAGACAGGAAAAACTGTGTTTTGTGCAAGGACACAGGTACAAAGTAACAGATGGTTACTACCTTCTGTTTCCTAAAGTAGGGGTGGAAGTCCCCTTGGCATATGCAAAACTGCTCCAAATATGCAAAGAAAATAAGGCCACATGCTGATGGAGCAGTCCAGCACAGGAGAAGTAGAGGAGCTAGCTCTTCTACTTTCAGGTCTTTGCTCCAAGGCTTGCTGTTCTGTAGAAAAACAAAACTTACATTCATGACTTTGCTTAAAATTAGTGACAAAATATTTCTTCTATCCCACAGCAATTGATTGTCCTCCAGGAAATGATGTGACTAGGCTTTGCACATTTCCAAAAAGAACTTCTATATCAGGATCAGTGGCATAAAAATTGAATTTGCAGTCTTGTTCCTGCAGAGAGCAAAGTCTAGTTGGACCCCTTCCTGTCTATGGAGAGAAAGAGATCCTTATTCTGAAGCTTTTCCCAGTATGGCTGGACCACTTTAGAGAGGCAGGAGACACTAAGCTGCCCTGTTGAGAGGTCCATCCCATGCGGCTGTCAGCCCATCTTGCACTGTGCTGTCAGCTGTGAGGTGCTGTAGCACTGCAGGCCCCAGCAGTGGCAGGTCAGGACTGGCCAGCACAGTGAAAAACAGAGAAAAAAAAAAAAAAAAAAAAAAAGTTAAAAAAAAAAGCTTCAGAGCAATTTGCTTCATCTTACAAATGATGAAGTGGCTCATGAAAGGAGCATAGGTCCCATCACCTCCCACTCAGATTGATACAGAAGGTGAAGTCACAACTCTTGCCTTTCAACACCTGTCTTGGATGTCCTGGGTCACCCTCTGGGTGTCATTTGTGGCCCTGTAACCACACAGGCAACTCAGGTGTTCAACTTCAGGTACCCTGAGCTGTACTGCACTGTGACTAACAAATATAATACAAACATCCACTGCATTTATTTATTTATTTATTTATTTATTTATTTATTTATTTGATGAATAAAGCCAATGGCCAGGCACTCTGTGATTTAAGTGGAACAAGTCTTTCATTGGGAAAAAAAGTTGTGAGACAATTAAACACATTAGAAATAAATTTTCCATACAAGATGAGAGTTTGTTGGCCAGGTATCCAGTGACCATGCTGTAGTTAATTCCTAGGATTGCAGCTACAATCAAACCAGGAAAGGGGCGCTCCTGTTCCACTGCTAATTTTTTTTCACAGGAGAAGCAAGGCACAGTTTTTCACCTCATGTTTTATTCAGGCCTTTTGCAGGCTCTGGCTTTTACAGGCATTTTTAAGGACAAATTCAAGACTTGGATGCAATCCTATCACCTGCCGATGGCTCTCTGCACTCCAGTCAGTGTAAAGCTAGGCAGAAAAGGGTTTGTTTTTTTTTTTCATCTGTGTCTCTCCCTTCGTCTCCCACTCCCCTAAATCTGTGTAATCCATAGAAGCCAGAGTATTCAGTGCTGCTGAGATCCTGTACTGTGGCTCATTAAAATGTCAGACTTGCCACTGCAGACCCAGGACACTCGTTCCTATTGACATCGATGGACAATGAAATCGGTGGGAGTTGGGTAAGTAGAAAAAGCCCACAACTTTCTTTATGATGAGATTAGTGATCAGAGTAGCTTTAAATTACATTAAACTCATCTCATGTCATTAAGCAGAATTTTCAGGCTGTCCAGGCCAACACAAACACACAAACATTTCAGTAAGTTTTCCCTTCTTGTGTGATTTAGGAAAGAAACGTGTGTCTGAGACGCACCCATGCTCCGCTGCCAGGCTGTGCCGAGGCTTTCGTGTCACTGGTGGTCAGCAGTACATGAGGAAAACAGATTTTACTGCTGTGGTTCCAACTTTTATAATGCATCGTACAAATTGTTTAATAAATACAGAGTAAAGTAAAAAATAAGTCATTCTGAGAGAAGCCCGAGGTGATCTGAAAGGTGAGAGCAAAGCTGTCACTCTGCTTCTCTGGGACAAAATCCTTCCATTGTTTACTTTCAGACTACAGAACTGGGTTAGCATCTGCTACAAACTTGGTTGTTCTTTATCTAGTTGCTTCCAAACCTTATCTAACGTATTTCCTAATGGGAATACAAAACTGCTCACAGAAATGACACAGAACTTGAAAATAAGCATTGACTAGAGCTAAAATTTTAGTTTGGAAAACTGAACTATTGCTGTGTGTCACCTTCCTCACATTTAAAAGGATCTATCTACTTTCACATTCAGACAAATACATGCCTTTCCTTTAGATGAGGCTTTTATATCTCCAAATATGTCTAATAACATTTCCAGTTCAATTCTGGAAATGATTTTAATGAGGACTGTCCCTCTTCTAATAAACTGGTATAATGGAAGCTCATTAAATATAATCAAAAGATTTCTCATGTAATAAATCATCGTAATATTTTATCGTGTATGAAAGCGTAGGTGATTCTCAGCACCACTAGACATCCCATACGTGAACCACTCCTCTGGGTTATTACTGAGGAATTATTTTTTCCCTGTGTTTTCCCCAAAGAAAAGCAGAGTTAATGCCTCTGCTTCAGTTCTCATTTTCTGCCACACCAGATGTTTTTGGGAAGTGGAGGGGACCTGGCAGTGGCTGCAACTCGGGATTGTTGTGCCTTGTCCTGAGATACGGTCCTGGCATGAGGCAGCAGCAGGCTGTGGTCCTGCTCCGATGTGGGCACGGGCACTGGCTCCACAGGGAATTTTCAGGTAAGTGCTAAAAGGGGCCAGCGCCTGTGTGGCACACAGCATTTAATTAGCATGTTAAATACTCACATGTACGTGTCAAAACAGTGCCAACTGAGCAGGAAAACAGTGTAACTCACAGTTTGAAGGAAACAATCATATTTGCAAACATTTTTCCCCCCCTAGATCAATTGTTGCCTTTTGAATAGTAAAGGAGATCTGTTTTTTTGGAAGCAGAGCATACACTGAAGGCCCTTATTAAATCAGCTGGCTGAACTGCAAGTGCTGAAGGCAACAGTAAGAACTCGCCAGCTTCTTTTGAAAAGCATCTTCTTGTTCTGGGCATGGTTTAGGCTATGCAAGTTTATTGCAGATGCTGGACTCTCCCCTTGAGGGTAGGGGCATGCACTCTGACGTACATCATTACACATTTCTGGGACACTGAAAGGCTGCCAGAACAAGTTATCTTGCTCCACCTGGAACCAAGTGAAAAGGAGATTTCTTTCTCTTTGATTCCTCTGTGTCTCAGACAGATGAACGTGGAAACTCAATCTGCCAAATTTACATGGTTTGAGAAAGTTCAGATTAAACCTATGGGACCTTACTGTGCTTTCCAGAGCTTTCACCTTGCATTCTTCCTCTAGCAATCTCTTCCAGCCTCAGCAGCCTGAGGGCCTGAAACAAAAAGTCCCAAGGAAAATGCCTCACTCCTAGTCCTTTAGCTGGCACCTGGCACAAAACTGGCCCACCTCATTCTGCCATGCTCCCTTCCCCATTATTGTGGAGAGGCAGACAAAAGGCAAGCTGCTGCCAGAAAAAGGGCCTGTAGTGACAGGACAAGGGTCCACAGTTTTAAATTGAAAGAAGGTAGGTTTAGACTGGACATAAGGATTAAATTTTTTACCATGGGGGTGGTGAGACACTGGAACAAGTTGCCCCGAGAAGCTGTGGATGCCCCCTCCCTGGAAGTGTTCAAGGCCAGGTTGGATGAGGCTTTGACCAACCTGGTCTAGTGAAAGATGTCCGTGCCTATGGCAGGGGGGTTGGACTAGATGATCTTCAAAGGTCCTCTCCAACCTGAACCTTGCTATGATTCTAAGAGCCACTTGCAGCAGTGTGACAGTAAAGGGGGAGCTGAGGGTGCTGAACACATTGCAGGATCAGGCTGGGCATAGAGACAAGACCCTGCAAGGCAGCCTGGACCAGCTGTGTTTTGGTCATTGAGTACTGTTCATTTGAACTGAATATAAGCTAAAAACGACTAATTAGATGACAAAGTCCTGGCTGCCGGGAGCTGATGAAAATGAGAAGGCACCCGGGGAAATCTGGGAGCAGCAAGAAAACAGGAGGTTGGAGACAAAACTGCAATTTTTAAATCCCTTTCTTCTCTTGAGTTTCACAGTCTACTAGGGTTGGCCTAAGCTGACATGAAAGATCTGGTGTGTTTCCTCTTACATGTGAAAAATGACATACCCCCCAGTAACATCAATATTATTATAATTTTTAAAAATTGGACTTCACATAAAATTTTTACTAAAAATATGTATTTTGAGATTTATAGTTCATCTTAGCATGGTTTTCCTCATTGACCGTGACCGGAGTTTTGGAAAGAGAAAAAAAGATAGATACTGCATCTCCCAGGCAATGCCCATCACTGCCCAGAACTGAGTCAGGAGTGCCAACGTACCACCTGCATCTTTAATAAGGTCAAATGGCTTCAAAACACTGACATCTGCTCATGAAGTTTGTAGTTTAAGTGATTTCTCAGATACACAAGTCAACACTCTCTACCTGGAACCTTGCTTGGAAAATGTTTGACATTTCTATAGCAGGCATTTGCTCACTTACTTAGGAAAAAATTATCCAGAGAAAATAAGGGCTTTGCTGCTCAGCCAGTTCTTACGCACACCACAAGTGAGCTCCCCCATCCTCTCTTTTCCCTGTGTTGTCATGTTTCTACAAGAGAGAGACGCACCATGGCCATCAATCTGCTTGCAGGCTTTTCCCCTCCCACAGGAACACTGCTTCACTACTCATTCACTGGCACATTTCGGTTTATTTCGCTTGACAGCTCACTAGCAGAAAACCAGTAAAACTGGGGGTTTTTTTCATTATTTACCTAGGGATACTTATAATTGCTCAATAATGTAACAAATCTTGTAAGGGGATTTCAGTTTTCACCCAAATACCAAAATCCCTGGCAGAAGTTCAGTATTTCTTACAATTCAAGCAGACCTTTTTAAAGCCCAACTATATTTTAAAATGTCTCATCTTTTTTTAATAGCTTTGTGTACATACTGTGGGGATTGGGCTGTATAATCACATAAAGACTTGGGTAAAATCCAATCCAGATCAGCTGCTATGAGAGGAACAAATCAAACGAGGTTTGAGGGCTTTTCCCCCCCCCTTTTCTCAAAACAAGAAACAGGGCTGGAGCTGCATCGGCTGCCAGCAAGTCGGAGGTTAACCCCAGCATGTCGAATCTGTGGTTAGGTTCATCTTTTACCACCAGGCATATTGGCCAAGACGTCATACACACACACATACGCGGAGAGAGGAGGCAAACAGCACGATAGCTGCGCATGGCCGTACACCAGACCCCTCCCAAACCTGCCCCGTGCACCAAAACAGGGCTGTTTGTTTGATGCTGAGGTGGTTGCAAGGCCAGGTTGCAGTCAGCACCCTGCTCGCTCAGCAACTCCAGGTCTATTCAGCAGCTTGCTGAATCAGGCCCTCTCCGTGTTTAGGTAAATCACAGCAGCAGGTCTGGGGGGAGCTCCCGTCCCTGCTCGCCCCACCGGGGCTTTCCCAGCCTCCAGCCCTGCTTCAGCTCCCATACATCAGCGCTGGGAAGCAGAGCCTGATGACACAGCATGGTCCAAACATATTTCTTCCTTATAAAACCACGGAATAGGACATTTGGCTTCTGTTACCAGAGGCCTGGGGTGTAATTAATCCACCCTATCTTGCATTTTTAATTACATCTCCACTCAAGTATCCAAGTCTTTCACAACCTCACTACTTTTAAGATGCAGGAAAAATATTACAGCCCTGTTTTCACAGGGAGAGAGGCTGTGGCATAGAGACTCTGAGTAAGTAGGACAAACTTCAGAGAAAACCCAGAGCACAACTGAGAACAGAACCCAGATGTACCCAGGCTGATGCTTTGCTTTAAATACAGCACTAGGATCCCCTTCGTTCATGATGCCAGTATAATGGTATTTCCTCCCTGGAACGGTGTGTTCAACTTTGGCCGGCACCTCCCCCTCTCTCTCTCTGAAAAGTCAGAGGGAGAAAAGGAGAAAAAGGCCAGAGAAGCACAACCGAAACAATGTTTGTTGTGCAGGGGACCTCCATACAAGGTGAGGAAGAGGGACAGGAGTTCACGAAGGACTGCAAGGTGCCCTGTGCCCGGGGGAGACATGGGCAGACTGGCAAACCGGCAGCAGAGAGCTGGCCTTCAGCCAGCCCCAGGGTACCAGGGCTCAGTGTCAGGGAATTTGAGCTCAGCCCTGGAGGTGCTTCTCTTTTTCTCTGTGTCCTGGAAAAAGCCATTTAACACTTTGGGGTTTATCTACCCTGAGGCATTGGCTGCTCCCAAAGGCAATTCTTAGACCTCCTGTATGCAGGCTGTTTGTGCACAGTATCATGAGCACATGTCATCACATCATCAGCCCTGGAGGTATTTAGAAGACATGTAGCCATGGTGCTTAGGGACATGGTTTAGTGGTGGATATGGCAGTGTTTGACTTGTGGTTGGACACTGTGATCTTAAGAGTCTTTTGCAACCTAAATGATTCAATGGTTCTAAGATGAATGTGCTGTGAAGTCCCACCTTAGTACTGTGTACAGTGTTCCTGGCAGAGGTAAGCCCTTAGTCAAGAAGAGCAAAGCTCAGCTTCATCAAACCTGAAGACCCTCAGATGCACAGCAGTGATAGAAATGCAAACTGTTATTTTTTCAAGCCTTTATTGTTCCAGCATGACCTGCCTCGAGTATCCCCCACCCTTAAATATGCAATGATACAACAATATTTACCCAAAGGAAAAAGAAAGAAAACTTCAAAGACTTGAAAAATAGACAAGAAAGTAAGTTAACAGGGCCAAAACAATCACAAAATCACAGAATCTCAGAATGGTGGGGGTTGGAAGGGACCTCGGGAGATCATCCAGTCCAATCCCCCTGCCAAAGCAGGTTCACCTAGAGCAAGTTGCACAGGAACCTAGAGCAAGTTGCACAGGAAAATGGACTCTTCAATGTGTTAGGGAAACACTGCCTGGGAGGATATGAAAAAATAATCTTTCTTTAACAGAGCTTTTGACACTGTGTAATTACTTCATGGAGCTCTTCCAGTTTATGTTTGCAACCCACAGAAAAGGGCATCTTATTTAACAAAAATATTGGTTTTTAGAAAGCCATGTGGCTCGATATTGAGAGTTGGGAAGATGCACAGTTTTACTGAGGACACTGTTTTTGATTCCAGGCCTGTGTAAGAGCCACTACAGTGCAGGTACCTTGCATGCTATGCTGTAAAGTAGCTGAGCAAGGCTCACAGCCCAGGCTTGGAGGATGACAAGTGCCTCAACAGCACGGAAAAGGACCCAATGGGCCCCCTTGCTCGAATTGGCTGCAGGGCTGCATCCTCCATCCAGCCGTGAGCCTGTGGAGGAGCAGGCAGCATACAGCCCCTGCCACAACTGATTGATGAACAGTGTGTGTGACAGCCTGCTCTCCTCCCTGCTGCCTTGCAAAGTTTCATGACCGCTGCCTTCAGCCGCACCTGAGGAATCAATTGAAGAAGCCATGGCTGACATCTGGATGGCAGCTGTGCCATGCTCTGTGCAGAGCTGTCAGACAGGCTGTGGTGCGACAGTGGCATTGTGACAGGAGAGCCTTGACCTAGCAGGCCCAGATACAAGCACCAATGAAGATGCACTATGGCCATCAGTAAGGCAAAGCTAAGCAGGATCACACCCCGCATCCCTCGGGGGTTGCAGACACACATGCCAAACCAGATGCTGATGCACCATCTGCATTTTTGCTTGCTTAGACGTGCCTGCCTGTGCCAGCCCTACCAGACTGCTGAGCCGTTAGACCATGAAGGACAAAAATGAAGTTCTCCAAGAAGTCTGGACCTTAAACAAGTGGCTTTTCAAGGCATTCCTCCCAAACACAGACTGGGAAACTTAACCCCCCAGTTCCCAGGTACTTTTTCTAGGCAGCTCTTCAGTGTTTCTGTGCCACTGCATGAGGGTGTAATGAACCTGGCAATAGGGACAGTCACTAGGCAGGATGGGTGCCCTAGGCACAAGGCCGTCAGACAGAGATGGTTCATCAGCAGAGTAGCTCAGGGCTGTCAGCACCTGCCTCTATGTTTGGAGATGGAGGAGGCCAGGAGAGCCCAGGACTGCATCAAGAGCCCAGGGCTGCTTCAGCTCTTTAATCCCAAACACCACAAATCCCAAAGGCATCCTCTCCTCCACTGCATCCAGATTCTTTATTACCTCTGGAGGCCTGGGTGACCTTGCTTTCCTGACACCACATCTTTTAACTTGCACCTTCATCTCTAAGAAATCCTGTTTTTCCATCTAGGCATACATGGTGGTCTTAGCAATTTGTTCTCCTTAAAGCCAAGGGTCCTTTTGTGAGAATGCATCTTTTCCCACATCTGCAGGTCTTGCACTCACTTTGAAATCTGAGATGTACTTACAGTTCTGCTCCATTGCTTTGTGCATGTGTTAATGTGAATGTGGGATTTCCATGCAACTTGAGACTGAGTTTTCCTTTGGTTACAACATCCATGATCTTCCTGAACCCTGCAGCTCAGCATCCCTTGGCAGCCTCTATCACCCATTTTTAGTTTGCACAGCTCTCTTCTCTACCATTTATCCTCTCATGCTCGTGAGGAGCCTCCTATACATGTTTGCCAATTATCTCTATAAAACTCTTCTGCATGGTGTCTATGAAAACCTTTCTAAAGACCAGTGTTTGCTGTTTATGATGCTAATTCTGTCTCCCTGTTCCCTCAGCCCTGAGCCTGCCTGTGCTGTAAATTGCCTTGGCAGGACCAATGCTTGTCCTTTCTTTGGCACAAGGGGATGATGGTCCAGGATAAGTGATACTGTGTGAGACAATAAAGTGGTAAACAAATAATCAGACTAATGCAGGGGAAAGTACTTACTGGAACACTGGTATGAAAGATCAAGCAATTCCTCTAAAAAGCAAGTAATTCCAAATACCATCTTCCTTCACCCAAATCAAGCTATTAGGACCTATTCTGGTTTGACTGATCACGTTTGCGCTCATCAGAACCTGCTTTCCCACTAACTCTTCAACTTCTGATACTCTTCACTTTGAGAAGCCACAAACATAAATCAATTAGAAATAAAATTTAATTTACAACATTGAAAACAGTCGCATTTGGAAAGAGTCTAATTCCCTGATGCTCAAAAGCACATCACATCATTATAATTTATCAACCATCACATTTTTAATGATGTCAGACATTTGTCATAAAATCAACATTAAATTGGTATCTAATGGCTTCTAATAAATGTCAAAATGAACTTGAAGATGCCTATTTGAAATATATTAGGAGCCATTAAACAGCAATTAAAAGGAAGTTTCACAAATAATATTTTATATTGGATATGTTGCAGAGCCGTGCAATGAAGGGACAGTGACATTTTGAGGAACCTCTGAAAACATTCCCTCGTGCCACATATTTCTGCAATGACAGACTGCATACCTCCTTGGAGAGCAGGTCTTGCTTCCTGGGCATCCAGAGCCCTCCCTGCAGGATGAAGTCATGGCTGCTCATGATGTGGATGCTGCTTTAAGGCCCAGCATGGATGGTATGTGGGGTAACAGCATTATCCCCTCTCTGCCTTGTCCCCTTCTGCTCTGGAGGCACAAAGGTGGCCCGGATCCTTCCCCAGCATTGCAGGGTCAGCACTACCCTCCAGGCTACTGGGAAGTGCTGGGGCAGGCAGGGACATGGGGCAGGAGGAGAGAGCCAGCAGTGTGGGGAGAGATAAATGGACAGTGACATCTACGGCATTTGGAGAGTTCAAGCAGGGGAAGATCTCCAAGGGGGGTGCATAAGATTTTTGAGGAGGATGAGTGGAGCAGGGGATATGAACAGCCATTCTCCTTCTGAAAATGTGAGGTGAGTGAGAAAGAGTGATACAAAGTTGGGTAGAGGGACAACCTGAGGCCACCTAATACTGAAGTTTGCATATGCGCTAAACCCTGAAGCGTGCACGGTTTACTACTGACCTAAAGAAAAGAGTTCACACCGCTGGCATGACCCTCCCTGCCACCTTTTTCTCCAGTCCACATTTTAACAGAACTCACTCTGTGTGCTTGGTGCAGTCTGGTATGAGCACATCCTGGGTTCTCTCAGGAGGGCACTGAAGACCACATTTGCCTTCTGGTGCAAAGCTCTCCAGAAGCAGCTGTGCACTGAGAGCCACTGATTGTCTGTGTTATGCCCATGAGTCTGTGCTCCTTCTGTTCATAGAATCATAGAATGGTTTGGGTTGGAAGGGACATTTAAAGGTCATCTAGTCCAACCCCACTGCAGTGAGCAGGGACATCTTCAACTAGATCAGGTTGCTCAGAGCCCCATCCAACCTGACCTTGAATGTTTCTAGGGATGAGGCACATGATATCTCTCTGGGCAACCTGTTCCAGCATCTCATCACCCTCATTTGTAAAACATTTCTTCCTTATATCTAGTCTGAATCTACCCTCTTTTAGTTTAAAACAATTAACCCTTTTCCTATCGCTACAGACTCTTTTAAAATGTCTGTCCCCATCTTTCTTATAAGCCCCCTTTAAGTACTGAAAGGCCACAATAAGGTCTTCCTGGAGCCTTCAACAACCCCAACTCTCTCAGCCTTTCTTCGTAGGAGAGGTGTTCCATCTCTCTGATAATTTTTGTGGCCCTCCTGTGGACTCACTCCAACAGGTCCATGTCTTTCCTGCACTGAGGGCTTCAGAACTGGATGCAGTTCTCCAGGTGGGGTCTCACCAGAGTGGAGCAGAGGGCAGAACCACCTCCCTCGACCTGCTGGCCATGCTGCTTTTGATGCAGCCCAGGGTACAACTGGCTTTCTGGGCTATTAGTGCACATTGCTGGCTCATGTCCAGCTTTTCATCCACCAGTATCCCCAAGCCCTTCTCCTCAGGGCTGCTCTCAATGCCTTCATCCCCCAGCCTGCACTGATACTGGGGATTGCCCCAGCCCAGGTGCAGGACCTAGTGCTTGGCCCTGTTGAACTTCATGAGGCATCCTGTCCCTCAGGTGTGTCAATGGCACCACTCAGCTTGGTGTCATCTGCAACGTTGCTGAGGGTGCAAAGAGTTGTTCTGGAGCCGTGATTGAAAAGGTGTATCTTGTGTACATTTTAAGTACATGGACACATGTATTTATCATTCATACAAAATATAGAGCTTGTTAAAAATATACCCAAGTATGATTCCCCACAAAAACTACTTTCATCTGCTATACTTTGACAATGACTGTCAAACATGTAACCTTTAAACATTAACAAGAATTTCATAGTCTTCACGTGTCTATATCAGTCCAGCCACAGCTTAGAAATAGTTAAAAAGAATAACTGAATGGCAGCTTGCTCCATTCCAATGTCCGGTTGCCTTAAAGAGCAGCTTGCTTTTTCCCATTGGTTTTTTCCACATTAGCTCTCACAAACGGGAGTCAGGGAGGGAGAGAAGGGACTAGATGCGACCAGGGGCTCAGAATTAGGTAACGGGGACAGCACGTTCTGGCGTGGTCAGGAGAGCGAACAACAAACCGGCGCCTTACACAGGGAGGTATCAGCAGCCAGTAATAGATCCATTGTGTCAGTACACAAATACGTTGTTATGCTCCACCTTCCAGCCTATTTGTTTCTTACAGTACTATGGCTACTTTCCTCTCCAATTTACGTAGCTGACAACTGGTCCTGACACAGAAAAGTGAGAACAAAAATTCCATTCCCCATACCCTCCTCCTCAGTTGCGCTGTAAAGACCTGTTTATACAACTGTGGAAGAGGGTGTGTATTTGCATATTAAATGGGATCAAGAAAATATGTAACATATGTTGCAAACAGAACGAATGTCTAAACACACATGTAAACCCAGGCTAACGGGTCCTGCCAAAATATTTTAACCATCTGTTTTTAGTTAACTGTTTTTGAACAAATTATGTTTATTATGTTAATTTATTTTACTGTCAACAACACCAAATGACAGAGTTGCTGCTAAACAACATCATTATATATCACATACTGGCATAATACCGGCAGGGTTGGTTGTTTTTTTTAATGTGACAGGAATAAATGCATATTAAAATGTCAGTTTGTTTAAAATCTTGTTCAGGGTGGTAAATACATCTGCACAAATTCATCGTGCTCCAACAGACACTGCACAGACAGAATTTAAAGATAAGGTGCTTTGGCATGCCTTGGAGGAGTGCAGAGGTCCTGCTTGGACTCCTGGCTGCAGCTTTGAGGTTGATCCCAAGAGGAGGGGAAGGGAGGGAGCAAAGGTGAGGCTAATTCACATTTTAAGAAGTGGTGATTGAACTTCCCATGACTCTATCTTAATTTGCAGCAGAAAAACTGAAATTGAGATCAACCACAAAATAATATTGATCTTCATCCCAGGTCCATGTCCTGCTCCCCAGCATGTGCTGTTTGTGTCTGGGCAGGAGTCTCTGCCTCCAGGCTCTGTCCCTGGGTTGAGGCAGCTGCAGGCAGCTGCTGCTGCAAACCCTTGTCGAGCATGTGAAGATGGTGAGGGATGCTCTGGATGACCCAACATCCTCTCAAAAATCGCCCAGTAATTAAGTTGCCTGGTATCTTCTGGATCACTTCCTCTCTTTCACTCGAAAAGTTATCTGCTTGTTTCCAAAAAGCAAATCTTTGTTTCAG